>NW_024081696.1:0-19851 GCF_003009895.1 Hyaena hyaena
CAGGAGCCAGCACAAAGAAGCAGTTTGTGTGCTCAGCCCCCTCCAGGACCAGTTGGCGCGAGGGGACCTGGTGTGCAGGTATTTGGCAAGTACGGTCTTTCTAACGGAGGTTTTTCTCCCCCGTGCGGAGGTTTTTCTGTTTCGGACTCTCTCCTTTTCCCCTCTCACTCCCCGTAGAGGGTAGAGGGGGATCGCCTCCCACCCTGGAGTCTCCGATCCCGGCCCGATTTTATCTTCCCCGGTTCCCACTCACGTTAGAAGGCTCTCTCAGTTGATTCTGCGTCTTTTTTCTCCCAATCTCTCAGGTTTTGTAAGGTTTCCAATGGCTTCAGATCTTTTCTGTGTGATGTATGGGCGCGAGTGCAAGTACGGAGCTCCTTACTTCTCCGCCATCTTGCCCTCTCTCACAAATGCTTATTATTAATAGAGCTGTAGATTGTTGACACATGCTTAGTCACTGGCTGTGTGAACTTGGATATATCACTAAAGCTCTATGTGTGCACTTTCCTTATCTATATAATAGAGATGAATTATAGTACATAATTCATAGTATTTGAAGAGGATTTTTAAAATGAATGTAAATCTCTTACTACAGAGCCTGAAAATAGTGAGTTCTCAGCTAATGATGGCAAAAACAACACAACAAAACACCACATAAACTTTGGGGAGGAGGTATTTACTATGTATGGGGGACAGATTCATTCTTGAGTTAAGAGTTGTCTCTTCCTTTAAGGAGTTCATTGCTAACTATTACTATAGAGTTTTAGAAATGCTTTGACAGTTCACCTAGAGTGATACCAAAGTCCAGTTGAAAGGTTTTTAGGCTTAGTAGGTTATGAAGGTTGAACTGTTTCATCTAGGATAAATAGAACTTACTAGTAAAGAGGAAAGGGTAGAATAAAATGGTGTGACAGGTAAGGGGAACAGGATGCAAAAAAAGATGGAAACATGAAACAGTGTTACTTGGGTAGTATGGTATAGTAAACTCGGGGAAGTTTACTATAGCTAGATCATAGGATTTGACTTAGATGTTCACATTTTTCCTGATGGTGGTAGAAAATCATTTAAAAAAATTCTAAGGAGAATGATACCAGATTTGGGCAGTAACTCAGCAGTCAGCAAAGTACAAGGACATTTGGTAGTAAAATGAAGTTTGCTTGAAGTTCAAACCACAAGTGTTCCTCCCAATCTCTACAGATTTGATTGAAGAGCAGGGAAGAAAAGGGGGTTGTTGGATTTCATAGACCCTTCTGGTTCAAAGCATCTGCATCTGTTGAATTAGTTTAATGTATGGATTCTCTCCTTATCCTGCACATTTCCTTAATCTTTACTGTGTAAAACCAGATGTAGAACTTAGTTCCTTTTGTTCCCCTTTTTGTTTCTATTCTCTTTCAGGAAACAACCACTTCAAATTTATCCTGTTCTACCATGAAGACTACTAATGGGAAGAGAGGAGAATATATTTTGCCTTCTGCAAAAACAAAGTCCATCTGATGGAAGTGTGGGAAAGTAATAAATTGAAGAAAATCAAGACAGGAGACGAGTAAACCAGATATGAAGCTATTATCAAAGAGAAAATGCTGAAGACCTGAAGTAAGGCCGTGGCATTGGCAGTAGAAATGGTGAGGGAGGAATATATTTGAGATGTGTTTAAAAGAGGGAATCCTTAGGAGTGGACGCAGTGACTAAATCAATCTGGGGCGTTGGTATAGGGGGAACATGATAGAGGAGAGGTGTGAAAGGATTGGTAGGGGATGAAAGGCTCTGTTTGTCATTTAGAATTTGGGGGGGGATGGTTAGAGGTGACATCCATTGTTTGAGATACGGAAATAAGTGCCTATTTTGGGAGAAATTTAGAAGTCCAGTTTTTGACAAATTGGGACTGAGGTACTAAATGGAACTGTTAGGACGGTACTTAGATGTGTGTGTCTGGAATTTATGAGTGGACTGGAGAAGTTACGTTTAGGAGTAGATTATTTAGGGACTATGCTCAAGTGCAAGTCTAACAAACTCAGCTACAGGAGCTTAACCGAATAGTTATTTTTCTTAAGTAAAAAGAGCCCAGAGTTAAGTAGTTCAGAATTAGTGTGGTAGTTTCATGAATTCACCAGTGTTTCAGGCTCTTTTTTATCTTTCTGCTCTGTCATCCTTAGTGTCTTTGGTCAAATTTCCTAGAAGCTGTGTCTTATATGAAGACTAAGGTCATGAGATTCATTAAGGGAATGCTCTTCTTCAGAAAAAAAAAAAACTGTAAGGGAAAGTGTAAGGCAGGACGGAGAAGAGGAGAGAGGAGGTAGTCTTACCAAGTTAATTATTAAAAGTGGACCATGCATGAGCCAGTGATGAGTGTGTCATGAACCAAGGGTTATGACTAATCCCATTCTATGAATATGTGATCCGAGGAAAAAATCAAAAGAATGGATGAAGAGAGGAAAGAATTCAAGGAATATAAAGTTCTTCTTTCAAGTTGCCTGACTTTGAAAGGAAAAGGAGTTGGGCGGTGGGGTGGGTGGTGGGTGGGGGGAGAACATGGGTTAAAAGAGAATTTTAAATAATAGAGCTGCTTACAGGAATGTGCTTAAAGGAAAGAGCCAGTAGAAAAAGAAGAACCAGAAGAGAAGGAAGATTGAAACTTTAGAAATGAGAGAAAAGAGTTGGTGGAGTGATATCACAGAGTTAGCAGGGAGTCCAGAGTCCAGATGAGATGATTAGCTCTAGATGCAGGGAAGGACACCTTTTTACTAACCTAGGAGGTAAAGACAGAAATAAGTGAGTTTACAAACAAATTCAAATGGCAAGTGAGGAACTGAGGAATTCTTACATTATTGTATTTAAATTTATTTTCTTAGCAAAATATAGAAAAACTCATCTGTTGAGCATGTGTGTGTGGAATGGGAGGCATCAGTGATGGTAGACTGGGGGAGAGGTGAAAAATGCTTCAAAGTGGTGAAAGTTTGGAACAGCCACTGAAGGGAATAGGAGAAATGTCTGACTAGAGCCGCCTGGCAGCATTTCAGGCCCAGCTAAGGTTGAAGATCATGAATTTGTAGTAGCAGCAATGCTGGTTGTGTGATTTTCTCCAGCAATGCTTTATAGTTGGGGACAGCATCTGGGGGGATGAGTTGGGCTATTAAATCAAGAGGCATTACACATGTGATTCATTTTGTAGTTGTTAAATACCTTTCAGTTGTAGATTACAAAGAGACTATGGATATACATGAATGTCTGCACCTACATCTAGGCAGTGGAGTGGAACACTATTGTTGGGTTTGGGTGGATTAGAATCAGCCAATAGCAGTATCAACTTTTCTTTGGTTATTTGGTGCTGATGCTATTATTGATTATGGTTTAGAGACCAAATGGGATTAGGTAGATGGATGAATCTCTAAGGGTTAGTTTGAAGGACAAAAAAATTGGCCTACTTTCTGCAAGTTCACTTCAGATATGTTTGTGTTTACTTGATACATTTATGCCCCATGGATTTCTAATCCATACAGAATTCTGTGGCCACATAAATCTTTCTAAAACACATCACTGCCCAGAAAGCTTCAGTAACTTCTCACTGACTGTAGTAGATGATCTAATTGTTTTAGCTTGATGATTTCAAGGTGTACATAGTTTGACCTCACCTGTTTTTATTTATTTTCCCATTGCTACCTAAATTCAGAAAGTATAGTTTAGTGGTTTACAGCACAGGCTTTGCATTTGTGTTTGAATCCTAGCTTTAAAAACTACCAAATGTGTGATCTTAAGAAACTTAACTCTCTTAGTTCTAGTTTTCTCACCAATAACACAGACATAATAAATATACCTTATAAGATGATGATGATTAAATGCAACAACAATGTGCTTTATATAGTGCCTGGAGTACCATATGTTTATAATACTTTCAGTACTTCATTTTGCTAACTCTACTTACAGAGTGCTTGGATACTGTTCTAAATACTTTGTGGGGCTCCTGGGTGGCTCAGTTGGTTAAGCATCTGACTTCGGCTCAGGTCATGATCTCATGGTTCGTGGGTTCCAGCCTTGTATGAGGCTCTGTGCTGACAGCTAGCACAGAGACTGGAGCCTGTTTCAGATTTTATATCTCCTTCTCTCTCTGACCCTCCCCTGCTCATGCTGTCTCTCTCTCTCTCCCTCAGAAATAAATTAAAAAAAACATTTAAAAATATCTAAATATTTTGTAAACTCGTTTGATCCTTGTAACAACACTCTAAAATAGGTAATATCATTATCTTAATTTTAGAGAACAGAAAATTGGGGTATAAGGAAATTAATTAAGTTACCATTTTAATAGCTAATAAGTAGTAGTATATTTCAAACCCAGGAAGTCTGTCTTCAGAGGCCATGCTTTCAATCACTAAGCCATGTTACCTTTCAATAAATGGTGACTATTATATTAATACTCTACTTACTATATCTTAAACACATAATGCTTACCTCTGCCTCCTTGCTAATATTCATTTCATTCCACTATGCCAGGAAAGTCCTTTCCCCTTTTCTATACAAATCCTCTTAATATTTTTCTTTTTCTTTTTCTTTTCTTTCTTTCTTTTTTTTTTTTCGCAGTCTTTTATTTCCTTGGTTAAGTTTATCCCTAAGTTTTTTTGGATGTAATTTAAATGGGATTGTTTTCTTAATTTCTCTTTCTGCTACTTCATTATTAGTGTATAGAAATGCAGTAGATTTCTGTATATTCATTGTGTATTCTGTGACCTTACTGAATTCACTTGTTAGTTCTACTAATTTTTTGGTGGAGTCATTAGTGTTTTCTATCCAGAGTATCATGTGATCTGCAAAAAGTAAAAGTTTACCAATTTGGATGCCTATTATTTCTTTCTCTTGTCTGATTGGCGTGGCTAAGACTTCCAATACTATGTTGAATAAAAGTACTGAGAGTGGACATCCTTGTCTTGTTCCTGATGTTAAGGGAAAAGCTCTCAGTTTTATTGAGTATGATGATAGCTGTGAGTTATTCATATATTCTATATGAATTCCATTTTCTAGAAATTTATTATGGTAAAGTATGCTCCCTTTAAACCTACATTATGGAAGATTTTTATCATGAATGGATGTTGTACTTTGTCAAATGTCTTTACTGTCTCTATTGAATGATGATATATTTTTGATCCTTTCTCTTACTATGGTGTATCATGTTGATTGATTTACAAATATTGAACCAGGAATACTGAATACAAATACTGAATCCCAGGAATAAATCCTATTGGTCATGGTGAATGAATTTTTAAATATATTGTTGGATTTGGTTTGCTAATATTTTGTTGAGGGTTTTTGCATCTATGTTCCTCAAAGATATTAACCAGTACTCTTTTTTTTTTTAATAGTGTTTTTATCTGGTCTAGATATTAGGTAATGCTGGCCTCATAGAATAGAATGAATTTGGTATCTTCCCTTCCTCTTCTATTTTTTGGAATAGTTGGAGAAGAATAGATTTTCTTTAAATGTTTACTAGAATTTTGTGAATCTGTCTGGTCCTGGACTTCTGTTTATTGGGATTTTTTCAATACTAATTCAATTTCATTGCTGGTAATCAATCTATTCAAAGTTTCTATTTCTTTCTGATTTAGTTTTGGGAGATTATATGTTTCTGGGAATTTATCCATTTCTTTTTTATTGTCCAATTTGTTGACATTTAATTTTTCACAATATTCTCTTAGAAATCTTTTTATTTCTGTGGTGTCAGTTGTTATTTCTCCTCTTTCATTTGTGAGTTTGTTTATTTTAGTTAGTCTTCTCACTTTTTTGGATGTGTTTGATAAAAATTTATGCATTTTGTTGATCTTTTCAAAGAACCAGCTCCTGGTTTCATTGATTTGTTCTATTGATTTTTTAGTTTCTGTTTTTATTTCTGATCTAATCTTTATGTTATCCTTCTGGCTTTGGGTTTTCTTTTTCTTTTTCTAGCTCCTTTAGATGTAAGGTTAGGTTGTTTATTTGACATCTTTCTCACTTTTGGAGGTAGATCTGTATTGCTAAAAACTTGCCTCTTAGAACAGCTTTTGCTGCATCCCAAAGATTTTGGACCATTGTGTTTTCATTTTTATTTGTCTCCATGTATTTTTAAAAGATTTCTTCTTTGTTTTTTCAAAAAAATTTTAATGTTTATTTATTTTTGAGGGAGACAGAATGTGACCAGGCAAGGGGCAGAGAGAGGAGGAGACACAGAATCTTAAGCAGGCTCCAGGCTCTGAGCTGTCAGCACAGAGCTCACTGTGGGGCTTGAACTCACAAACCACTAGATCATGACCTGAGCTGAAGTTGGATGCTTAGCCAACTGAGCTACCCAAGGGATCCTTTTTTTTTTTTTTTAATTTCCTCTTTGATTTCTTGGTTGACCCATTCATTGTTTAGTACTATATTTTTTAACTCCTATATATTTGTGTTCTTTCTAGATTTTTTCTTGTGGTTTACTTCATAGTGTTGTGGTTGGAAAAGACGCATAGTATGAGTTCAATCTTTTTGAATCTGTTGAGATTTGTTTTGTGGCCTAATATGTGATCTCTTCTGGAGAATGTTCCACGTGCCCTTGAGAAAAAGGTGTATTTCTGCTGTTTTAGGATGGGATATTCTGAATAAATCTGTTAGGTCCATTTAATCCAATGTGTCATTCAAAGCCATTGTTTCCTTGCTAATTTTCTATTTGGATAGTCTATCCACTGATGTAAGTGGGGTTTTAAACTCCCCTACTATTATTATATTACTATCAATTACTTCCTTTATATTTGTTATTATCTGCCTTATGTATTTGGGTGCTTTCATGTTGGCTGCATAAATATTAAATTTGTTATATCTTCTTGTTGGATTGTTCCCTTTATGATTATATACTGCCTTCTTTGTCCCTCATAACAGTCTTTGTTTTAAATTCTGTTTTTTCCAAGTGTTGCTACCCTGGCTTTCTTTTCACTTACATTTGCATGATAACTACTCTTCTCTCCCTTCCCTTTCAATCTACATGTGTCTTTAGGTCTAAAATGAGTTTCTTGTAGGTAGTATACAGATGGGTTTTGCTTATTTTACTTTATGTTACTTTTTTTTAATAGAAAAAGAGAATATGAGAAGGGGAGAGGGGCAGAAGAAGGAAAGGAGAGAGAGGAAAATGGAGCCTGACATGGCACTCTATCTCATGACCCTGGGAACATGACATGAACTGAAATCAAGAGTCAGATGCTCAACTGACTGAGCCAACCAGGCATCGTGAGTCTTGCTTTTTTATCCATTTCATTGCTCTATATCTTTTGATAGGAGCATTTAGTCATTTACATTCAAAGTAGTTATTGATAGGTATGTCTTTATTGCCATTTTGTTACTTGTTTTATGATTGTTTTAGTAGTTGTTCTCTGTTTCTTTTTTCCCTTGCTCTCTTTTTTATAGTTTGCTGGCTTTTTTTTGGTGATATACTCGGATTGCTTTTTCTTTATTTTTTGCACATTTTAAGCTTGTTTTTGATTTGTGGTTACCTGTAGGTATATACCACCATGTATATAATATCTTGTGCATATAGCACTCTATATTAAGTTGATGGTCATGTAAGTTCAAACCTATGCTTTACTTGTCTCCTTCCCATGTTTTAGGTATATATATTTTTAAAATTTACATTTAGTGGATCCCTTGACTGACGTTTTATAGATATGCTTAATTTTACTGCTTTGTGCTTCCTCTTTTTCTTACTACTACTTATGGTCTTTTTTTCCCCCTCAAAAAGTCCCCTTTAACATTTCTTGTAGAGCTTGTTTAGTGGCCCTTTAACTTTTCTTTGTCTGGGATTCTTTCTCTCTCCTTCTAATCTGAATAATACCCTTGTTGGATAGGTATTTTTGGTTGCAGATTTTTTCTTTCAGAGTGCTTTTATTTATTTTTTTTTAATTTGAGAGAGAGAGAGTAGGAGCATGGGAAAGGGCCAGAGAGAGAGACAATCTTAAGCAAGCTCCATGCTCAGTGCAGAACTGATACAGGGCTCAATCCCACGACCCTGGGATAATGACCTGAGCTGAAATCAAGACTTGGATATTCAACTGACTGAGTCACCCAGGCACCCCTCTTTCAGCATTTTGAATATATCTTGCCACTCCCTCTGGCCTGCAGAGGCTTTCTGAAAAATCAGCTCATAAGCTTATGAGGTTTCTCTTGTATGTAACTGTCTTCTTTTCTCTTGCAACCTTTATGTTTTTTCCCCCTAGTGTTTATTTTTGAGAAAGGGTGTACTAGTGGGGGAGGGGCAGAGAGCTAGGAAGACAGAGAATCCAAAACCAATCCTGTGCTGCCAGTGCAAAGCAGATATGGGGCTTGAACCCATGAACCACGAGATCATGACCTGAGTCAAAGTTGGATACTCAACCGACTGAGCCACCCAGTCACCCCATCTTGCAACCTTTAAAATTCTTATTTTATCACTACTTTTTTTTTTCCATTTTAATTACTGTGTGTCTTGGTATGAACCTCCTTGGTTTGATTTTGTCGAGGACTCTTCATCTCTTCTGGATCTAGATTTCTGGTTTCTCCCCAAGATTCAGGAAAATTTTACCTATTATTACTTCAGATAAAACTTCTGCCATATTTCTTCTCCCTTTTCTTTCTAAGGGATCCCTATACTGCAAATGTTATTATGCTTGATGGTGTCACTGAGTTTCTTTAGTCTGTTTTCATTATTATTTTTCCTCTCTCCTGTTTATCTTGGTTGCTTTCCATTACCCTGTGCTCCAGATCATACTGATCCATCATTCTTTTGTTTCCTCTAGTCTACTATTTATTCCCTCTAGTGTATTTTTAAATTGTCTATTGTGTTCTTCATTTCTGATTAGTTCTTTTTGTATGCTTTATCTCTGTTTGTTGAGAGTCTCACTGAACTGCTCGACTCCTTTCTCAAGTCCGATGATTTTTTTATGTTCATTACTTTAAATTCTCTATCAGGCATATATATTTCTTATCTCTATTGCATTTAGCTCTCTTGCTGTGATTTTTGTCCCATTCTCTTATTTGGGACAAATTCTTCTCTTTTGTCATTTTGTGTAGCTCTTTGTGTCTGTTTCTACGTGTTATGAAAGTCAGCTACATCTCTTGCTCTTGAAAGTAATGGCCTTATGAAGAAGAGGACCAGTAGTGCCCCACGCTGCAGTGTCCCTGTTCATCAGAACCTGGTGGTTCAGGGCATGTCCTATATGTTTTGGGTACCTATTATTGTGACTAAGCCATGTTTGTCTTCTGTCCAGTTGTCTGTAGTGGCTCTCTTGCTTGTTGTGGGCAGGGTTTGGTTAGTAGGCCAGTCTCGGACCAAGTTGGGCTTGAGTTGAATCAGACCAAACATTTGCCAGAAATGCAGAACCATGGAACTGTAAGGTACTTTCCCTGTGTTGTCCCCTGTGAAGCTTTAGTTGATGGGTGGGGCCTTCAGTCAGAGCCTATGTCTGCCCCTGGCACACTGTAGGGGCTGCAGTCAGACTGGTGCATGCAGGTATCTTCCCTTTTCCTCAGGGCAAGAGTCACTTTGGAGCAGTGCTGTCATGACCACTGTCATGACTGGTTGCACACTACCAGACTTGTGGCACCACTTCGGATGGGCTCCAGCTAAGGGGATACTAGAGGGGTGAATCCACAGGAAGGGCAGGGGTGGGGTTTGTGATGCTACCAAGGTCCTTGCTGGTTCCCTGTGGGAGGAATCTGCAGCCACCTAAGATTTCTGTGGAGGCCGAAAATCTTAGACTTTTAAGGCCATTGCAGTGTCTGCCCCTTCTGTGAAGCTTTCCAGGATCCCTCAGTTATCAATGACTCTTCTCTTCTCTGAATCTTTGGCACTTAGTGTATAGATAATTTAGTTGGCACTTAAAACACTATGTTTTGTAGTGACTATATTTGTTTATGTTTTTAATCTGTCTTTGATTTTCAACTAGATACAATTTGTGAAGCTAGGAAAAATTTTGTCATTATCACTGTTTAAGGCGAAGTTCACTGAACTTTGTATCAGAGGACCCCAATTCAAATCACAACACTGGAACTAAACAGATCTGGTGAGCTAATTACATATTACTTGGCGTCTTTGAACCTTGACCATGTCATGTAAAATCTAGATAACAACTTATTTGTCTTAGAGAGTTACTATGAAGGTTAAATGAAAAGTATATAAAAAAGTTATGACATTCTATGTAAAAGTTAGGTGTTTTGTGCATAGAATGATCTCTGTAAATATTTGTTAAGGAAATTAATAAATGAATTAATGGATTCAACAAAGATGGAAAGAAGTAGAAATACCTGGCAATTAGCTCTACAACTTTTAATCTGTATTTTCCTGAGCTAATCACTTAACCACTCTGAGCATTTAAAAAATTTTTTTTAAATGTTTTATTTAGTTTTGAGAGACGGAGACAGTGCAAGCAGGGGAGGAGCAGAGAGAGAGGGAGAAAGAGAATCCAAAGCAGGCTCCAGGCTCTGAGCTGTCAGCACAGAGCCTGAGGCAGGGCTCGAACCCACAAACCATTAGATCATGACCTGAGCTGAAGTTGAACACTTAACCTACCGAGCCACTCAGGTACCCCTATGTTTTTCCATCTCAAAAGCAGAGATAAGAAGCTAAGTATACAGGATACTTGGAAAGAATCAAGGCCTTTACAGAATTCAGCTTTGAATTAAAGTATGAAGGGCCTGGGCCTCCAGGATAGAGAAGAAAGGTAATGGGAGATAGGGTGCAGACATACAAGAAGTAGGGGGTTATAAAATACTAACTGACCTTTTTGCTTAAACTAAGCTCTATCTGTGACTTTAGCTTATGAAGACAGGCTAAAATTGCTTAGATTCATATTTTTCACAAATACATCAGTGACTAGCATATCTGAAGTTCCTCTCTTGGCTGCAGGGTAAAGAATTCCAGCCAATTTCTCCTCATAAAAGTTCAGCTTGAACTTAAATTCCCTACCCACAGGAAAAATTTATCCAAAATTTCACATGACTGACATGCAGCATTTTAAGATTTCTCTAACCACATAACCATGGATTTCTAAATAGTATGTGAAAGTTCTTGATACTTGTTAGGCATAAGTCCAGCCAACTTTCACATTTTTTCCTTTTCTTGATCATTCTTCCAAAATAAACCAACAGTTGCTAAATTCTTAGAGCTTATGATATGCACTTATATCTCCAGTATCTCTCATAGTCCAGGTTTCCATAGCCAAGGTTTCCACCACCTGATCCCCTTGTGGTCACTTTCTAGTTTTCTTTCTATTTGATTCTAATGGCTAGTTAATCTGTGTTTCTCTCTGGGCTCTGTATTCTTATGCTTAGAGCCTGCTCAGCTCGCTTTTTTCCTTCTTCTTTAGCCTTAACACAAATTCTGTAGCCTATAAGTTGTGGGAATTAAGTGGCTAAAGAGAAGAGACCTCAGCTGGGGATGAGGTGGTTAAGAAAAACTTGAAAATTAAGAGTCAAGAAACCACCTTAGAAAAAAAGAATTTCAAGTTATGAGGAGAAAGTCTTCCAGGTAGCACTTAGCTCAGAAGAAATACTACTTTGGTCAGGACCTGCCTGCCCTACTTCCACTCATGGTCTATAGTTATGTATATCATTTGCAGGCTGTTCACAGTCCAGTGAGATTTACAGTCTCGCTCTCTCTCCCCACTTACAAATAGGACCTGAAAAGGGACTATTCCAATGTTTTTTACAGTTATATAAGGACCTGGAGAGGAATTAATGCATTAGGATTCACTGTCTTGTGCTTCAGCAACTTCCATAACCTCCATTACATGTGACTAGTCTGCCTAATTGACCCTTGTTCATTATTTGGTACTTGGATAGTCTACCAACTTTCCCTTTGTTTCTTCTTTCATGGAAGATGAAACTTTAAATCTAACTTTAAATCCTAGCCAGGAGGCTGGAGAGTCTAACTTTCTTATTGGGTTTTAATGAGCCACTTTCTCTATACTGAATCCTAGTTCTCCTTAAATTATTTAGTTATTAAGGGTCACATTGGTAAGATGACGGTATAGGAGTTTCTAGAGCTCTTCCCCTCCCAGAAACATCAATTTGAACAACTATTCAAGCATGAAAATACCTTCACAAGAGCTAATGATTCCAGGTGAAGGTTAACAGAAGCTGGGTGGAACACAGATATAAGACCAGATGCATTGAAGAGTGTAGGAAAGGCAGTTTCATTTTACCCCACCCATCCTGCCCCAGCAAGGATAGCCCAGCAAGAATAGCCCAGCAAGAAGAGGAATGATCTCTCCATGAGGGGTTTGAAGAGTGAAGTTTAAGTGTCTGACAGCATTACTCCACACCACTGCTTGACCACTTCCTGTAAGCCTAGGCAGCTGTCTTGGCCCTAGGCTTCCAGCCCACTCCAGCTCCAGGCTGGTCCCCTTGACCTAAATTTCAGACCACCTTTGTGGGCTCCAGACCCTCCCTAGCACTGGGTTGCTTGTTGTGGCCCCAGGCTTCTGGCAAGCCCCTGTACCAGGCCCCACAGAGTTAGAATCAGGCTGGCTCCTGTGGCCTCAGGCTACAAGGGTCATGAATAATCAAAGGTGTCACCAACAAAGGAAACTAATAAAATTTCAATGACAGACCTCAAAGAAATGGAGATACATGAACTGTCTAACAGAATTCAGAATATTCCTCTTTAAAAAATCCGATAAATGACAAGAAAACAGAACCGACTGAACACTATTTCCATTGAAAAGATCTATTGTAAGTCTTACTATTGCTGTTTAAAATAATAACATTTTATTTCCTATCTGTCTTTAAGATTTTCTCCTAATGTTTAGTTTTTAGCAGTTTGAGTAAGATAGGCTTGGATTTGGTTTTCTTTATTTTTGGATAGAGTTTGGATTGCTTCTTGAATCTGTAACTTGATATCTTTAATCAATTTCAAAAAAAATTCTTGAACATTGTATCTATATATATTGGTTTTTTCTCTTCCCTCTCTCTCCTCTCTAACTCTCATTCTCGCCCTTTCTCTTCTGAGAGTCCAGTCACAGATATATTAAATTTGTGTACTGTATTCATTCTTTTTTTGTATGTTTCAGGTGGATTTTTTTTCCTTATGCCATGTCATGTCATTCACTAATACTCTCTTCAGCTATGTTTATGCCCATCACCGAGTTTTTCAATAACTCAATTTTTGTTCTAGAATTTTTATGATTCTATTTCATAATTTCTATTTATCACATGGAATTCTCCACTCTCTTAGTAAATTAGTTGAACATATTAATCGTAGTGATTTTATAGTATGTATTTAAAATACCAGTATCTAGATATCCTGTAAGTATATTTCTATTTTCTGCTTGTTATTTGTGTATGAAAAATTACAAACATAGTTTAAGCTTTAGATGGTATCTTCTTTCAGAGACAATTTAACTTCTGGCAGAAAATCAAACTCAGGGAAGATCACTATAATCCAGTAAAAACTGAAATGATTCAAAGCTGGGTTTCACTTTTTTTGAGGACTGATCTACTTCTTAGTCTTTGCCATGTAGCCCTTCAGATTCCTAACCAAATGCTAGAGATGTTTTAACAGGGCCACACTTTGAAAGTCCTTGAACCATTGGTTGGCCCCTGAATTATGAAAGTGCTCAAAGCTTTGCTCAGCTTCTCAGCCTCTTGGCCACTGTGCTGTTGTTTGATATTAATATTCATCTGTGGGAAAAAGTGACTCTAATATTGTGCTCCGTTTCTTGGCTTCTCTCTTCTTCTTCTTACTGTCCCACAAATCCTCACTGCCTTCGTCTCTAATACTGTCTAACTGATATTTCATTGAGACTTTAATGTGATTCTATTTTCTTTCTTAGCTATCAGTTATCATATTTCTTAGCATATTACTTCTTTTAATTTTTTAAATCTGTTTTAGTGGTTATCCTAGAGTTTGCAATATACATTTATAACTAATCCAATGACATTTTTGAATAATACTAAACCACTTAGTGGGTAGTGGGACTACCTTATTAATGATATAATCCTAATTCCTCCCTCCTGTCATTTGTATCACTGCATATATCTATATATTCATCTATAGGATATAGATATATTCACCTTCATGCATTAATGTGTATGTATATATGCAATATATATATAATCATAATGCATAATACATAATTGCTGCTATTATTTTGAACAAACTTTTAATTGTCAGATCAATTAAGAATGAGAAAAATGTTTTTCTTTTCCCTCACACCAATCCTTTTCTGGTGCTTTTGTCTTTTTTTTTTTTTTTTGAATACTTTTAATATTTTATTTATTTCTGAGAGAGAGAGAGAGAGGCAATGTGAGCAGGGGAGGGTCACAGAGAGAGGGAGATACAGAATCCAAAGCAGGCTCCAGGCTCTGAGCTAGCTGTCAGCACAGAGCCCGACATGGGGCTCAAACCCAGGAACCGTGAGATCATGACCTGAGCCGAAGTCGGACGCTTAACCAACTGAGCCACCCAGGTGCCTCTTCTCTTCTTTATATAGATCTGAGTTTCTGATCTATATTATTTTCCTTCTCTCAAAAGAACTTATTTTAACATTTCTTGAAAGCCAGGTGTACTGGCAACAGATTTTCTCAGTTTCTGTCTGAGAAAGCTTTTATTTCTCTTTCATTTTGGAGAATTTTGGAGAATAACTTCACAGAGAAAGAATTCTAGGTTGGTGGGGTTTTCCACTCAACACTAAATATTTCACTCCACTTTCTTCTTCCTTGTTTGATTTTTGAGAGGTTGGATATTATTTTTATCTTTGTTCCACCATAAGTAAGGTGTTTATTTCCTCTGGCTACTCTAAGGATTTTTTTTTTTTAAATATTTTTATTTATTTCTAGGAGAGAGAGAAACAGCGTGAGCAGGGGAGGGTCAGAGAGAGAGGGAGTCACAGACTGAAGCAGGCTCCAGGCTCTGAGCTGGCAGTCAGCACAGAGCCCGACGCAGGGCACGAACCCACAAACCGAGAGATCATGACCTAAGCGAAAGTCGGACGCTTAACCGACTAAGCCACCCAGGCGCCCCTCTAAGGATTTTTTTTTAACCTTTGGTTTGAAACTTATACTCCTAGGTATAGTTTTGTTTTATTTGTTTGTTTTTTGTTTTGTTTTCTTTTGTTTGCTTGTTTTTGTTTTTGTCTTTTACATTTATTTTGTTTGATACTCTTTTGACTTCCTGGATATTGGTTTCTGACATTAATTTGGAGACATTTTGTCATTATTATTTCAAATATTTCTTCTGTTCCTTTCTATATTTCTTCTGGTATTTCCATAACATGTATATTTTATAGTTATCTCACAGTCCCTGGATAATCTGTTGGGTTTTTTTTTTTTTTTTTTTTTTAGTACTTGTTCTGTTTGATTTTTTGTTCCAGAGGTTTCTGTTGATACATCCTCAAGCTCAGAGATTTTTTCCTCAGCCATGTCCAGTTTATAGTAAGCCCATCAGAAGTGTTTTTCGTTTCTGTTACAGTGTATTTTGGTTTCTAACATTTCTTTTTGGTTCTTTCTCAGAATTTCTATCTCCCTGTTTATACTTTTCTATTCATCAGTTTTTGCATGCTATCTACTTTATACATTAGATCCTATAGCATGTTAATCATAGTTGCTTACATTCTCAGCCTGATAATGCCAACATCCTGCCATGTCTGGTTCTGATGTTTGCTATGTCTTGCAACTATGTCTTTTGCCCTTTGATATTCCCTGTAATTTCTTCTGGATAGCCAGACATGAATGTTTCAGGTAAAAGGAACCTCTATAGGAGCTTCTGGGTGGCTCTGTCAGTTAAATGTTCGACTCTTGAGTTCTGCTCAGGTCATGATCCTAGGGTTGTGGGATCGAGCCCCACATTGGGCTCTGTGCTAAGAATGGAGCCTGTTTAAGATTCTCCCCTCTCTCTCTCCCTTTCTACCCCTATACCCTCTCATTCTCTCTCTCTTTCTCTAAAATAATTTTTTAAAAAAGGAATCTCTATAAATAGGCTTTTATTAATTTAGTGATGAGGGGTAGAGGGAGAGAAGCATTTTATAGTCTCATGATTAAATCTCAATCTTTCAGTGATTCTATGCTCTGAATTGTGAACATTACACATGCTTCTAGATTTTTCTTCCCCCTTAGGTGGACAGGATGGTTACACTAGGCTGGAGTTGAGTATTTCTTTTCTTCCATGTGAAGGACTATAGCTGACTGGGTCTGGGTATTTTCTTTCTCCCAGGTCAGTTAGGCTCTCATAATACCCACTAGGTCATGCTCTGGTAAACTAGATTTCCCAGAGGACAGGCCTTATTGAGAACGGGGAAGAACCAAAATGGTTCCTTTTCCCCTTCCCCTGTCAGGAACCCAAGGGGATTTTTCTCTGATGCTCACTGGAAATCTGGTTGAGCTCTTGGAGGCAAATCTCACAATATTGTGGAGGCCCTCCTATGCCTGGGTTCCCCTGAGTTTCCCTGAGTTTTTAACTCTCAGAGTTGTCCATAATTAGCTTTCAGTAATGCATCGATTACAGTTGAGGTTTCCTACCCTGGCACTGGTTCCTGAGGTAGCTTCTGCTTGTGAGTTCTCCTCTGGTAAACTGTGACTGTCTGTTTGGCTTGTTTCTTCAGTCTTGGGGAGAGCAGTTCTGTGTTTGCGTCTCTCTGTGAAACCAAGAAGAGTTGTTGATTCTTCAGTTCATTCAGATTTTTACTTGTGTTAGGTCAGAGTGACAAGTTCCATGCTCCTTATATCTGGAGCTAAAAACAACTCCCATATTCAGGCCTATCGTTGTACTTTATTTTTATTTTAAGTAGGCTTCATGTCCAGCAGGGCCCCAACTCATGACCCCAATATCAAGACTTGAGCTGAGATCAAGAATTGGATGCCCAACCGACTGAGCTACTCATGTGTCTGTATTTTTGCACTTTAATCTTGTCTATTCATCTTAGTTTCCCTGGTTTAATCTTCACATTTTCTAAAATCTTTAGCTTGGATTCATGTCTCTGTTATACCTATTTCTCACTACCTTTAGTGGTAATCACAGGTCACACAGGTGTTTCTAGAACTCAAACAATATTGTGATTTATGCTTTACTTGTCTAAACAAAACTCTTTGGTTTGTGAAGAAACAAACCAACTCAAGCTAGCCCAAGTAAAGGAGAGTTATTGTGAGGATATAGAAGGTGATTTTAGGAACACTTAGTAACAAGAAATGAAGAACAGCCTCCTTCCATATGTCTTAGCACTAACAGGTATTTAAAAAACATTTTTTAAATGTTTATTTATTTTTGAGAGGGAGAAAGAGCATGAGCAGTGGAGGGACAGAGAGAGGGGCAGACATAGAATCTGAGGCAGGCTCCAGGCTTTGAGCTGTCAGCAAAGAGCCTGATGTGGAGCTCAAACCCATGAGCCTTGAGATCATGACCTGAGCTGAAGTCACATACTTAACCGACTGAGCCATCCAGGTGCCCCTAAAAGATATTCTTTTTAGTTCTGTGCACACACATTCTCTCTCTCTCTCTCTTTTTTTCTTTCTGATGTTTTCTTAGTTTTCATAAGGTGGACAATTCAGTTCTACACTTTTCCTCTTTCTTATAACATAGACTTTTTAATTTTGTGCATACCAAGTTTTAAACCCTTTAAAAGTTTAAGGGGCAATGACTACTACTTATTTAAAGATTCAGTTACCTGAAGCCCATCTCTCATTATTCTTCTCTCTAAAGGAATTATGGAGAGTTAATAGCAGTTCATCAAGGAATAAAGTATGAATATATTGATTTACCTTTAAGTACCATATATCCCTAAATATAGGTTGAACTAAGCTGGGGCACATGGTTGAGGCTAAGGCCAAAATGAGACTCCTTGCTGCCTTTTCTTAAATCCTTACCTAATCTGTTTCCTAAATCTTTGTCTATTCCTTCTTTTTCCTTTCCCCCAAACTGAAAATGGAATCTTTCTTTCTGGACCAGTGGCATATACTTCTATTTGCTTCTCTAAAAATGCCTAATTATTTCCCCTCTATAACTACCAGCTTTTTCTCTTATTAATCTTTTACAATGCTAACATGACTGTGCTGGCCCCTATTATTTAATTCAAGTCCTATCACTAATTACTACAGACTCTATTTATTTTTCATTTATTTGTGGCTAAGCAAAGAATTGGTTTTGGAACTAGCGTCCATTCTTCTCTAACAAGGTGTAATCATGGTGCTATGCACATATGGCATATAGGGATGCTGCTTCCAGGCTCTCTAAGAGGGAAATTAAATCCAGAAAAATGAATTAGATATATGGGACTTGATACCTTCATAACACCTACCTAGGTTGGGTTATTCTTTAGGATTAAGACAGAATGGAATGTTAAAGGGTAAAATGGGGGTGCCTGGGTGGCTCAGTAGACTAAGTGTCTGACTCTTGATTTCAGCTCAGGTCATGATCTCGCAGTTCTTGGGTCTGGGCTCCTTATCAGTCTCCATGCTAATAGTGCAGAGCCTGCTTGGAATTCTTTCCATCTCTTCTCTCTGCCCACCCTGCCCCCCTCAAAATAAATAAACTTTTAAAAAAAGGTAAAATGGATGACAAATAATCAGGATGACCAGAGAAAAGGATATGTTATGAGGTATAGGACCAGGACAATTGCAGAGTTTCCCTCTAATACCAAATATTACTCATAAATTGATCCATATCTATATGTAATTAAATTAATCATTACTGAATAGTTAAATCCAGCTGTTCTTCAATAATAATCCTTAAGAATAAGTAAACAAAGATCTATTCCTGTGCATACTTATTGATGAAGGCAAAGATAGCCAGACAGATAGAAATAATTTGGTAAATATACTGGTCATAAATTTCATCTTCTTATAAAAGATAATTTAATTTGGCCTTATTTGATTTTAATAAAAGAACATCTAAATTGAAACTCTACAGCTACCACATTCAGTTTTCAGTTTAGAATATGAATGGTGCTCCTTAAATTTGGGCAGTGAAAATTCTTCATCAGTGTATGTTGCTGCTCCCTCAACTTCAAATAAATATTTCCATTTATTTCTTTGCTTGTTTAATATATGTACTTAATTATATATTTATTGTAATGTTTCTATCATACTAATGATCTAGATATTTTGGTGTGTTTTTTAAAATGTAGTTCATGGCTGCTGTTTTCTCTGAGTTTTTCATTTTTTAAATATTTATCCTTTTTAATTTTGGTAAGATATCTTAACTAGATATAATATTCTTGGAATAAACTCTTTTTCTCTCAGAACTTTTGTGATATTGCTCCAAATTTTTTTGGAAGTCATTGATTTGGGGAAGTCTACACCAATGTGACTTTTTTTTCCCCTGCAAAGAATTCCTAAACATTTTTAATTTATTTTTGAAATTCAGTAACTACCAGATATATCTGGTAGTTGAGATGTTTCTCAGGCATTTCCTCTGTGTTAGTAATTCTATTTTGTTTCTTGCTTCCTCTAACTTATTTAGTGGGTCTTTTATTTTTATTATTTATTTATTTCCTTAGTAGGTCTTTTATTTATTATTTATTTTATTTTATTTTTAAGTTGATTTATTTTATTCTGAGAGAGAGAAAACAAGCAGGGGAGGGGCAGAGAGAGAGGGGAACCAAAGATTCAAAGCAGGCTCTGCCCTGACAGTAGAAAGCCCAATGTGGGGCTCAAACTTAACTGTAAGATCGTGACCTGAGCTGAAGTTGGATGCTTAAACAACTGAGCCATGCAGGCGCCCCTATTATTTTTAGTAGGTCTTTTAAAATGCTATTTTTTTTATGCTTCCGTCTCCTACTTATTCTCATTTTACTGCCTTTTAATCTCATTTTTAGGTTGGTGAAAATCTTTATTAAATTTAATCTTTTTATTATGCTCTTCTTTTTTTTTTTTTTTAATGTTTTTTTTTTTTTTTTTTTT
>NW_024081696.1:19859-129355 GCF_003009895.1 Hyaena hyaena
GAGAGAGGGAGTCACAGACTGAAACAGGCTCCAGGCTCTGAGCTGGCAGTCAGCACAGAGCCCGATGCGGGGCTCGAACCCACGAACCGCGAGATCATGACCTAAGCGAAAGTCGGACGCTTAACCGACTAAGCCACCCAGGCGCCCCTATTATGCTCTTCTATACAATGCATTCATAATAGATTTTTTTTTCCCATTATTTAGGTTTTTGTTTCAGAATAGGCTTTTGAATTCCATTTTGCACTCCCTTATTATCCACTGTTTTAGTTCTAGACCTTCTGTTTGTTTTGATATAATATGGATAAATTTCTTTCTATTTGGTTCATTATTCTCTCTAAGCTAAACTTTTCGGCTGGACAATTTGTATTCCATCCACTTTTCCGTAGCTTGAGAGTATGGGGTTATTTCTGGAATTGGTTAGAGCTAAGACAAAATTGTATGAAGTACTGTAATACTCTGAGCTTTGACCTCCTGAGACATTATAAACTGTAGTAGATCAAAATTCACCTTATCTTATCATGAACATATCCCATTCCGATAGTGAGGAGATATGTCAGGGCTTTAAGTAACCTTTTAATTCAGTATGGAGCTCTAGAGCCTTGGTTCCAATAGATAGCCCTAAAAATTTCTTTAACTTCACCAGTCTCTAATCCAACCCTCTCCATTCCTACTTCCCACCCTTTCTTCCAAGCTAATTGTGTGTGTGCATGTGTGTGTGTGTGAGAGACAGAGAGGTTGAGAAGGAGTATCATCTCATTGCAATTTACTTATCTCCTACTTTGAGATGGTTAGTGAGAATTACCAGAGTTTTTCAAGTTACCAGTGCTAGAAATTCAGTGTGTATAAAAGCTCTATGAAGACTTCTACTAAAGAAATCTACTTGATTTTCCTAAATCCAGAATTTCTCATATTTACATAATTTTTTTCCTCTAAGATAATGACCAGTATTAGTTTGTGATCTCTGATTTCTGAAGTCTTCTGAGTCCACATATCCTAAATAGGAATTTGAGAGGATCAGTCTCAGTGTGTGGTTGACACAAAAGCATATGGGTTGAGAAGGAGGGAGAAGCCTACATAGGGCATAGGCCAGTGGGACATCCAGGATGGTGCCCCATGACTGACGTTCCACTGACATGACTTTCTGGTATTGGCTGAGAGTAACAAAAGCCAGTCAATTTAAGGTGTATTCTGGAGAGGATGGAGAGTTGAAACTAGACAAGTGAAACTCCAAAGACTAAATGTTCAGTCAGGAAAGAAGGTTATGCCAGGAGGATTTAGGAGTTGGATAAATGCAAGAACAGAGTAAGGAGTAAAGAACAAGGATTGCAGATAGGAAATATGCAAAGTTTAAAAGATCATTGTCTAGTATTGAGTGGGCATGCCAAGTCTGTTGTCTCTGGGGATGTCAGACTACTGTATTAGAGGCTCTGGGGTATAGGAGTATTGACCGTTAATGGGCTCTATTTTGTCTCTGATGGAAAGGACTATTTCAGTTAATCTTTGGGGATTCAAACTATATGAGGTTTTTGTAATCACTAGCTTACCTTAGATGTAACTGCCAGTTGCATTAAAAGATATTTTCAATGGCCTGGCATTAATACAATAAATATATACATTAAGTAACTGGCACAGTGCTTTATCACTGTGTATTTGTATTTAAAAATTTTTACTGTTTATTCATTTTTGAGACAGAGAGAGAGAGACAGAGCTCGAGCAGGGGAAGGGTAGAGAGAGAGAGGGAGACACAGAATCCGAATCAGGCTCCAGGCTCTGAGCTGTCAGCACAGAGCCTGAAGCGGGGCTTGAACCCACAAACTGTGAGATCATGACCTGAGCTGGAGTCACACACTTAAACGACAGCTCCTGTATTTTTTTTTTTTTTAATGAATCAAGGTATTTGAAGTTTCTAGAAACTGTAGTATATTTAGCTCTCATCCAAACTCACATGACAGTAGGGTGGGGTGCTCATTCTGTAAGACAGTTACCATTCTATGTCTTATGCCACACTTATGCCGGGACGCTGATATACAGAGTTGAACAAGATATAGGTCCTGTCTTCAGAGAATTTCTAAGGGAAAATACTGTATTGATTGATACTGTCAGAGTTAATGCCAAACTTTCCTTAACAATACTTGAAAAGTTTTGTTTAAAATGATATCTTATAGCAATAGTTCTCAAGCCAGATTTCACGTTAGAATCACCTGGGTATCTGACGCCTGGTCCCGTTCCAGGGCAATTCAATCAGAAAGCTTGGGTTTGGGCTTCTGCATCAGTATTCTTTAAAACCATACTAGCTTCAACTTGTGTTGAGAACTGGTGTGTTAGAAGGAAAATTAAGAGTTAATTGGTGAAAACTAAAACAATACCAGTGAGTGAACTGTGTACTAAGTTTTAAATAGTTAAGCATATTTATAAAGATGTATATAAAAAATTACAGATATAACACATAGTTATATGGTTCATCAGTTTTTGTCTGGTGTTAATTACTAATCTCCCTTCATTAGGGTATTGATAAAAACTCATAGCCAGTTTTGATTGAGTTAGTGTCTTTGTTCTGGTGTTACTGACTATGATCCAATACTTTTCTGTCTTCTACTTTTATTAATCCCTGATCATTTACCTGAGAATGAAATTCTAATTGTGAAGTTACACTCACTCATTCTGCATCTACTATGATTCAATCATTGAAATAGAAAACAGTTGTTCTCAAATCTTGCTTAGTTTTGATCAGTTGGAGAGCTTTTAAAAAAATGCTGATGACCAGGCTTTATCTCTGACCACTTAAATCAGAATTTTTAAGAGTGAGACCCAGTCAATTGTATTTGTTTAAAAACATCTCAGATGATTCTATGTACAGCTGGGATTAAAGAACTCAGAGTAATTGGTTGTTTTCAAATGGACACCAAAGAATTATTCCTTCCTGTGTCCATAAACTTTTGCAATGTGACTTCTTTCATTAACAGATGGAGTCTATTTCTCCACTTTGACTATAGCTGATTCTTTAGGTGAATACAACACATGACTAAGTTGCGGGTGAGGTCAGAAGAGGAACCACCTCAAAGTAATGAAAAGTTAATAAAAAAATTTTAAGCCACTTAGTTTAGTGGTGGTTACCCAGCAAAGTCCAACTGAAATACAGTATTATGGAGGCTTTCTGTAATAAGCGATGACAAAAAAAAAGAGCTGCTTTTGATTTTTAATTTACTTCTATTTTTATTGCTATTGCAAGACCCACTCTAATATCTGCTTCTAAAACTCTTTCTATTCTTCTAGGTTTCATCTTCAGATTCTTTTACCACTGGGAGAATGAGATTTAGGCAGAAAAAGAAGAATTTCATGTCACTGTACAAATGCCTTCCTGTTTTTCTCTAGGGTACTTTTTCAGTCTGATTACCAAATGTTTCCTTTACAACTATAAAGATCAAACGAACCACCTGCCCTTGGGGCTGTGGCTCAGGCAGACTTTCATAACACTACATGTGGATTGCATCAACACTTTGGAGACTCAGTTTCACAAGTTTAGGCCCAGAATAAAGAAATCCCCTTGTCTTAGGTTGATCTGAGAATAATCTGAAGTCTCCAATCTATTTGCTTAGTGTGGGTCATATAAAAGAGTTGTAATTTGCACCTTCACTATGCTCTCAGTGATGAAAATTACTATAATTTTGTCTTAATAATAAGATCAACTATTTTAACAGGTCTGATTAGAAGGTCTTCCTTGGGAAATTAGCAGTGAATAAATACAAGAATTGTCTGTATCATTAGTTGGTAGGAAAATCTAGGTTGGTGGGAGAAAATGTCATAGATTTGGAGTCCAAAAACATGGGTTTGACACTCAGCTCTACTACTTAGCTCTTGTGTAACCTTGAGTAAATTGCTAATTTCTTTTTTAAAGCTTAGTTGCTTTTCTGTAAAATTGAGATAAGAATAGTTATCTCCACAGTATAGCTAAGAATTATAAAAGATACCATATATAACATTTCTTTTAGATTTTTAAAGCTTAATTAAAAGTATAATGTTTCTCTTGGTATAGCTATTGGTATAGATAGCATCAGGAAATAATAAATATGGAGAACTTCTTTGACAACAGCTGAGAAAAGCCACTCATATTTTCACAGCATTAGGGAAAGTGAATGCTTTATAAGGTTTCACAGTTTTCTTTCATCTCTGAATCTCAAAGCATCTTGCAGAATACATTTATTAATTTATAAAAGTACTTAAAGTACATTTGTTCTCCTTAAACTTCATTTTTAGACAAGGTACTTTTTCTAGGACGTATGGTAAATTTAAGTCTAACCTAGTAAGGGCCCTCAGATTTCTGAATTTGAATAAAGAGGGTTCTGATCCTTTTTTATGTTGTAATTTCTGTGTCTTATTTAAAATATGCAAGTCTCTTGATCTTGTCTGCCTTCACTCAAAGCCTGTCCCCTGATGCTTTGATGTAGTGAACATGACTACAAAACTCAAATCCTAGACAGGTGGCAATCTTCATTCCTTACATGTTAGGGATAGGTTTTGGAGAGAATTTATTAATTTCTTTCTTCCTTAAGTATCTGAAAGATGCCCATTAAAAATATGTGAACCAGATTTTTATACTTGAAGCCCAAGTTGAGCTCTAGTTGGAATCAGAGCTGTTGAAGGCTGCATTTTACTCTTTGGCTCCCTGACTAGCATGTAGGAGTTTTTCTTTGGCTTACTTAATGGTAGTCTGATGATATGCATGACCTAATGGGGCATTCAGCCAAGACTTGTTTAGGTACTAGAAAATGCAGCTATAATTATTCTCTGTATGTCTGTGCTTCTTTTTCAAGGAGTTCAGAGAGCTGTGCATACATGATTTAATCTTCCTGAGTAAGGTGAGCTAGTGAATTTTATTATTATATTAGAAAAATTTACTTTCACTCTTTCTATTGTCATGTCTTCTGGCATCTTTACTTACTGGTATTTAGTGGTCTGATTTTTTTCCATGGATGTTCCAAATTGTTCTCTTTCTGCTGTGAAATAAACCTGATATCTGTCTATTCCCTCAAACTCTACTCTTAAAGGAAAGGGCATGTATGTGGATGGATAATTAACCTATGTTATGTCATTAATGGTAAGTTTCTTACTTTGAGACAAGTAGTGTGTGACAAAGGATAATGTATTTTGGGGACATATGGACCTTTTGCTATCCTTCAAAATAAACCACATAGATATTTTCTTATGCCTAAAACTGATGTTGTTTATATCTTCTGTTATACAGGAATTGCCTGTTACAAACTCTAGTTTAGGGTGAGTGGAAAGTGAGGTATAGTACAGTGCATGAAGATATAATCCATTTTTTTGGATAGGTTATGATTCTGATTATTAATGTTTATGGTCTAATATCTGCTTTTGACCGGGTCTCACTTTAGAGATTTCCAATACTCAGTGCTGAAACTTTGATCAGATAATCAGAGCACTTTGAATCTGAGGCTGCCAGAGGTTTATCAAACTGATTTTTCTTTATAAATTTTGCTGATTTCCTATTTAACTCAACACATGTTTATTGCAGGGAGTTTTCCCCATATGCAGTCAGTTGAAAAATGAGCCATTTCCCTCCTAAGGATTATTTTCCTCTTCTTAAAAGATACACAGACATACACAAACAAAAGTCTTTAGTTTTGAACTCTGGTAATTCTTAATTCAGTGTAGAATGTGCAATATACATGTGCAGGTGATATGAGTGATTAAGACACCAATATTTACTTCATTTACTACTGTAGGACCCTTTCCACTAATACTCAAATTCAATATCAATCTAATTGCCACAAGATTGTGCAGTTTTACATAGGATTACACTTCTATGGACGTCTTCCAGAATTTATTCACAGGAGACTTAAGCAGAGGTCATGCTGGCTTTTCTAAGTAACTTTCTGGAAGAGAAGAGCATAATTGCCCCCTTCCAGGAAACTGGTATTCATCAAGAAAGGTTTGCTTTTCATGTGTTTCCTGGTGGACATTAGTGGATTTATAGGGATGCTGCTCAGGGTCTCTCCAATTCTCTTCTGTGTTTTTTGCTTCCATCTGTGACTTTCTTTGAATTACATTTTTTCCTGATTGATCTGACTAAAGATAAGTCAAAGTAAAACACAAGAGGAAAATAAATATTTTTAATGAAATAACTCCTGAGAAATAAGAATAATTTCTTAATCTACTACTATACAATAAAACCTCTAAGTAAAAGATATTTTGGTGTTTGGACTCAGTTGACACTTCTCCTTTATTGAAATTGTTTATCATAATGAAAATACACAGGCATACCCCAAGCTTATCTTTTGACAGATGGATGCTTGCTTTTGCAGTTTGAATATGTTTTTGAATATGTTTTCCTTTGGCAGTTTGATATAAGAGAAAGGAAGAGTATGAACTTTTGAGTTAAAAGGGCCTAGGTTGGAATCGGCATCTGCTGTTTACTGGTTGTATAACCTTAGGCAAATTAATTAACCTCTCTAAGCCTATACTTCTTTCCCTGTTAAAGGAGATTAATAATGTCTAATTTATCAGAGTGCCTTAAGAAATAAATTATTAAATGCAAATGAAGACATGTGGTACATGCCAGTCTTAATGAACCTTTAATAAATATTACCTACTTTTCCTTCCTGTCAAATGTTGGCCAAAGAATAACGTGGTATTTTGGCTTAATAAGATAAAAGAAAATAACATATAAAAGTAAAATATGAGGCGGCATACAAATATAATAAATTTTAAGAGTTATTTTGTACTTTGTCGAGTATGTAATTAATATATGGAACCCAAAAATTATATATAAATTGCTACCATGTTCTTGTAAGCTAGAAAAATAGGAAGAAAGGCAAAAACAAACTATTGAGACTGTACCAAAATAAAAAGCTTCTGCACAGGAAAGGAAACAGTCAACAAAAGGACAAGGCAACCTACTGAATGAGAGGAGATATTTGCAAGTGATTTGTCTGATAAGGGGTTAATATCCAAAATATACCAAGAATTTGTATAACTCAAAACTGAAAAACAAATAGACATTTTTCCAAAGACATACAGATGGCCAGCAGACACAGGAGAAGAATGATGCTCAACATCATAATAATTAGGGAAATTCAAATCAAAACCACAATGAGATATCACCTCACACCAGTCAGAATGACTACTATCAAAAAGACAAGAAACAACAAGTGTTGGCAAGGATGTGGAGAAAAAGGAACCCTTGTGTACGGTTGGTGGGGACGTAACTTGGTGCAGCCACTGTGGAAAACATTTTGAGGGTTTCTAAAAAGAAAAATAAAAATAGAAATGCCATATGAGCCAGTAATTCCACCACTGGATACTTACCCAAAGAAATAAAAAAACATTAATTACAAAAGATATATGAACTCCTGTGTTTACTGCAGCATTATTTGCAATAGCCATGATATGGAAGCAGCCCAAGTGTTCATCAGTAGATGAATGGATAAAGAAGTGATACATATATATGCAATGGAATATCACTCAGCTATAAAAAGGAGATCTCGCCATTTGCAACAACATGGATGAACCTAGAAGGTATTATGCTAAGTGAAATAAGTCAGAGAAAGACAAATACCATATAATTTCACTTAAATGTGGAATCTGAAAAACAAACGAACCAAAAAAAGCAGAAGCAGACTTGTAAATACAAAGAACAAAATGATAGTTGTCAGAGAGGAAAAGGATGGGGAATGAGGAAAGGATAAAGGGGAGTGGAGGTATAGGCTTAAAGAATGCATAATTCATGGTGGGGTTCCTGGGTGGCTCAGTTGGTTGAGCGTCCAACTTCGGTTCAGGTCATGATCTCAGTTCCTGGGTTCAAGCCCTGCATCGGGCTTTGTGCTGGCAGCTAGCTCAGAGCCTGGAGCCTGTTTCAGATTCTGTGTCTCCCTCTCTCTCTGACCCTCCCTTGCTCATGCTTTCTCTCTCTCTCTCTCTCAGAAATAATTTTAAAAAATTAAAAAATTTAAAAAAGAATGCATAATTCATGGAGATAAAAGGTACAATGTAGGGAAGATGGTCAATGGTATTGTAATAGCATTGTATAGTGACAGCTGGTAGCTACACTTGGGGTGAGCACAGTATAATGTATACAGCTGTCAAATCACTATATTGTACACCTGCAACTAATGTAACATTGTGTGTCAACTATACTCCAATTAAAAATAATAATATTAGTACATTAATTTATTTGTACTGTTTTTGGTCAAACTGTTTATTGAGTGCTATCATTTGCTAAATTCTGTGTGAGGTGCTAGATATACAACAGTGAGTAATACAGACATGGTTTCTGGAGTTGGCCTACTAGAATATTTTCAGTATGTAAATAGGAAAAATTAGGAAGTAAACTACTTAAGGAGCTTTGACTTTGATTTTAGTTAATATATGATCCCTGGTATTATTATTTCAATGATGGGATAATGGGATTTATCATCATCTCGTAGCCAATTTACTTCTCTTAGTTCCAGTCAGCAATTGGCAATTTTTCCTTAGGGTGTGCCTGGAAACTCCATGGATAGTAGGGTATGCTGGGTTTTTCAACCATCACAAGGAACTTTGACTAAGGTTTAGGTCAGTTATAACTCTGGGACCACTTAACATACTACTAAAAGAAAAGTTCCATTTTTTCCTTCTTAAGAAAGCAATATTGAAAGCCAGTTAGTACTCCAGTAAGAGAGGAGATTTCACCAGTTTTGTGTTAAAGAGATCAAGTTCAGCTTTACCCCAAGGAGGAAAGCATGGCCATGAGTGGAATGATGTTTCCCGTGTTCCTGCACTTTCTGCTCCCACTGCAGCAACGTGACCCTGGAATTATGAGAATGAGGAACACACCAGCTTGCAGCTCAATTACTTGTTTAATGCCTGTGGGTGATTGTCTTAAGCACAAGGATGGCTGGAGAGTAACCACCAAAAAGGTTTTTCCCTTCTGTGTTCTTCCTTCCCCCTCCCCCTCTCTTCTCTCATTTCCCTTGTTACTCTCTCTTTCTTATTTACTTTCTCTTCACCTCTGATGCCCAGCAACTTAGTTTCTTGTTTTGCTGCTGTGTGAGGTTTAATCATGTCCCCAGGAAGAGGGATAATTATTAAACCACTGGAAATTTAATGATGGGTATTTATTCCCCAACCTTAGTCATTTTGGTGTCTGGGGTTTGGCATACCAGTCAGTGGAAACCAAAGTGGATAAATGTCATCAAACCGCACGTGATTTTCCAGTGATTTACGTGTGTTTGTTGTACTCCAGATGGGCAATTACTGATGCCCTGCTCTGCCCTTTATTTCGAAGCATCTCACGATCAAAACAATGAAGACTTAGAACAAGTTCAACTCTATGATGGTGACAAACAGGTGTCAGTTTCCCCAGTATGAAGTTATTTCTTCAACACTGTGGTCTGCTGTAGCATTTCCTTTTTGAGGTGCTTGTCATTGGTCTCCTGAGCACTCTCTCTCTCTCTCTCTTTTTGATTTTAAAAATTGTCTTTATTTCTAACTTAAGAACTCAAATTGCTAGGAAAAAAAAGTTAGACTTTATATCTTTTCCAGTGAATTGATGTTAACCTTCTAATATATTATGTATTTGCTTATTTGTTATGTTTGTTTTTATTGTATATCTCCTCTCACTAAGATTTAGGCTCCCCAAGGACAGAGACCTTTACCTCTTTGACTCATTAATGTATCCCATGTACTTAAAACAGTGCTTGGCCCATATGAGACAGTCTTAATATTTGTTGAATAAATGCTGAATGAATGAATGAATGAATGGTACTAAGTCCTCAGTAGAAGACTTGCCTGAAATTACTATTTTTATAGATGGGAGAGACCCGTGTTAAATTTGCCACTTTTATTGTGTAAATTTAATAAGTGACTTAACTTTTCTAAGTATTCATTTCCTTATCTGTATTATGGGAATTTTTTTGAAGATTAAAAGGCACTAATTAAATGGGATAATGCATGAAAAAGTGTTCAGCACAATATCCAGCATATAGTCAGTGCTCAAAAACTTATAACTGCTATGTAGTTGATGCCCTTTAATTTAATGTTGTACAATTTTGAGAAATATAGAACTATGTTCATGAAAGAAAGATGTCTTTGGATGTTGCTCTTTGTTTCTTCTTAGCTGAAGCTCCATTGTAATATAAATTAAATAAAGATAGGAATTTTGCATGTTTTTTGTTTCTAAATGTATCTTGACAACTAGGATGGTGCCAGCAAATAATAGGTATGCAATAAATACTTGTCAAGTGAATACTGAATGTTTAAGATGGAGATTAGCTCCACCTAACCTTCTTAGGCCCAGTGGTAATTGTTGAATTAATGGCAGAGATATCAAAATACTATTCTATTTATTTTTTGTAAAATCTACTTATTTATTTTGAAAGACAGACAGTGTGAGTGGGGGAAGGGCAGGGAGAGAGAGATGAAAAGAGAGTCCCAAACAGGCTCCACGATGTCAGTGCAGAGCCCAGTGTGGGGCTCTGTCTCACAAACTGTGAGATCATGGCCTGAGGCGAGATCAAGAATCTCCACCGACTGAGCCACTCAGGTTCCTTTCAAAATACTATTCTAAAAATGCTTCAATTTTTCATTGTTTGGAATGAAAGACTATAAGAAGAAAGTTTTGACAACTAAAAGTGAAGGGGAGGAGGAGCTGAAAATTATTTGGAAGTTCAGGCTATGCAGAGTTATTCTGGACAATTCAGAATCAAATGGATTTTTAATTTGCTTACTCCATTTGACTTTCTAAAATATTTGGATCCATGATACTTAATTTCACTTCATATTCTGTAACTTTTGTTTGAAACAGCATTTCATCTAATCTTAGCTTCTTCTAGGTAAATGTATTAGTGGTAAGGCATGGAGGTTTCAGGAGAAAAGATGCTATAGAAACCTTGGCAAGTTTACCATTCTGGTTCCTGCTTTGAGCCAGGGCTCTGAAAATACCTCAGTCTATAAGGGGTGCTGAAATTTAGGTCTTCTATGAAGTTAAAGCAAAACAAAACAAACAAATCCGTGGTCTGTTTTCCACCCTGCTAACTCAAGTTGTTTTGCTAACTACTTTGGCTGGATCTTTTGTTATATTTCAAATGATTAAGGTTGTATTTTGAGTTCTATTTATAACCAAACATTTACTGACAATGCTGTGGCTCGATGGCTACTTTTTAAAAATTTCACTTTCTGGGGCACCTGGATGGCTCAGTTGGTTCAGCATCCCACTTCAGCTTAAGTCATGATCTCGTGGTTTGTGAGTTCAAGCCCTGCATCAGGCTCTGTGCTGACAGCTCGGAACCTGGAGGCTGCTTCGGATTCTGTGTCTTCCTGTCTCTCTGCCTGTGTCTCCCTGTCACACTCTGTCTCTCTGTCTTGCTCTCTCTCAAAAATAAATAACACTAAAAAAGGAAAGAAAATTGGTTTGTTAAAACAACATTTGATAGGATCATATACTAAATTTCTCAAAAAAATGACATGCGGCAATTCATTGCCATATGATTTTATTTGCATATGTTTTAAAGGTTCAGGTTTTGGTTTTATTGTTTTGTATTCAAACAAATACAATTCCTTTCCATTATATTAAATTTTAGCAACCAGAAGTATTGTTATTGCTATCCTTAAGCATTTTAAATGCATACTATTTTTAAAACATTTTCTTTATTTATTGTTTTAGAGGATGAAACATTTTAAATGGATTTTGCAACTGCTGAGATAAAGCCTGAAACTTTTCCAAAAATAAAGATTCTGAATAGGTTAGGTCTTAAAATATGTTCACAACTGCAACCCAAGACAATGAGTGTTGCAAATAATTTTGAGAAAGCCATGTTTATATCATGTGGATAACTTTTAACATAGAGATTTAAATTGCCATGGGATGAAGAATCTTCTAAGTAAAACTTATGAGAATCCAACTTCTTTTGCAACTGTAGGAAAAACAATTTCACCAACATTTAATTCACTCTGAACCAACTCCTAAATAATTGAGCCCCCAAATATTTTCCTGTACTTATATTTTGAGGTTTTTATTTTTTAGTGGTTTTTTTTTTTTTGCAAGGTATATTTGCTTTTAATAAGTGTAAGAAAGCAGGGAGTATCTTTTAGAAATTGTTAAGATACAGAACTGGAATGGACATAGAAGTGTAGCAGGAGGGAATTATTATAGACATATGACAGCATATGTAGTTTTGAGGAATATTAATCCAAAGGAGTCAGATGCAGTGTGATTATAGCCTATGACTCCACCAAATTCACAGTCATTATTAGGAAGGGCAGTTGTCTTGAAGTCAGCTTCCTTATCTTCTGCACTGAAGGAAAAGGCAGACAGTCTGATGACAAGAAAAACAGATTTGTACTTACAAAGTTTGAAAGTTGTTTTTCAAGAAGGAGAACATATCAGCTCTTCTCCCCCACCCTTTGCTCTATAAATAGCTCCTGGCAGGCAGAAACAACTCTGATTGCGCGAGATGAAGGAGAACAAGCAGCAGGCTGGAGTGCAGAATCAATGGCACAGTGCCAAGAGCTTCATCAAATGAATAATAGCTTCCACTTGACAATCAGTAAAGTGCCTCTTCTCCTACGGATTTAGTTTTTAATGATGATTAGAGAGGATGGGCCCCTAAAATTTCTCTGGTAGAAATGACCTCCTATTAATTTCTATTCCTTGAAATGCTGAATTTCAAAGCTATTTTACAGCTGCAAAACCAAAGGCACTGACATAAAGGAACTATTATCTTTGTAATTGTAGCAACAAGTACTAAATTTGTCATTGATTAACAGAGACTTTTTAACTTTATGATCCTTTGTTGGTTGAGTCTCCCAATTTGGAGCTCTGCTGATTTACTTGCTTTAAAGTCAAATGCTACATTTTAGACCCAACAGCTATCAGAATAATGTCTTTTGTTTTAATATAATAAATACTTCCTTATAGCATCCTTACAAAAATTATTATGCAATGAAGGGTGAGGGCTTATTAATTCTATATAGTGTTCTGTTTTCTATGCAGTTAATGAAAAAGTTCTAAACAGCCATGCTAATGCGACATTTATTAAGCAAAGATCTTCATCAGAATTTTTAAAATTCCTAACACATTTTTATCTATGTGAATGTATCTAAAGTATGTTTTCCAAGAGGAATTAGATATGGAAGAGAGCCTCTTAAGAATGAAGATGTTTATATTGATAACAAGTGACAAGACTACAGGCCTACTTTATCAAATCAGGCTATCAATTATTAAGTAATGGTGTTGAAAATGCCCCTTGGCATATCTCAATCATGTAATATGTGGCATTCTATTGTTTTATAAATGAAAGTTTTTGGTGTAAGGAACAATTCAAGAGAAGATAATAGCACTTTACAACACTTTCTGTTTAGTGTTCTTAGTAATAAAAAAAAGCATAATGAAATGCTTGCTTCAAAGGTTTTTAAATTTAGGGTGGTTTTGAAAAGCCACAGAGTACATACTGTTGAATCTCATCCACAAAAGTTCATAAAACTGATAGAAATATTCAAAGCAGTTGAAAAGTTTGCAGGGAAATATTTATTAATAATTTAAAAATTTTCCAATCTTTGACTCATGAGGTTACCTGGTAATAACTTAGATATTCTTCTTAAGTGTTCTCAGAGAAATGAGAATTCAGTAAGTTCATTGCTCAGTTTGTTCAGTGAAAGGACTTCCTTGAGAATTGAAATGTCCTTTCTTTTAGGAAGTAATACTGTTAGTATGTTGTACTTTGAAAAATCTTCACTTGATAAAATTTTAAAAATTGACATATATGAGTTTCACCTTCACTTTAAAAATATCCCATGAAATCCAAAAGTTAGGCATCTGCTAGCTTAAGAGAACTTAGAAATTAGTTGGCAGAGCTTTCCTTTTTTTATTTTTTTTATTTTTTTAAAATGTTTTATTTATTTCTAAGAGAGAGACAGCATGAGCAGGGGAGGGTCAGAGAGAGAGGGAGTCACAGACTCTGAAACAGGCTCCAGGCTCTGAGCTGGCAGTCAGCACAGAGCCCAACGCGGGGCTCGAACCCACGAGCCGTGAGATCGTGACCTAAGCGAAAGTCGGACGCTTAACTGACTAAGCCACCCAGGCGCCCCGGCAGAGCTTTCCTTTTATTAGCAGATACAAAGAGTCTGTCATAGCCAAAGGTCAACCAATTACCTGAGGAAGAAGTGGTGGTAGCCAGGGGTGGGTGGGGGTGGGGGTGGGGTGTTGAATTAGCAAGCTATGACACCCAAAAGTAAAGAAATCATCAAATACTCTTACAATTATGTCCTATGTTTTAGAAAAAAAATTATCAGGGGTGCCTGGACAGCTCATTTGGTTGAGCATCCATCTCTTGATTTCAGCTCAGGTCATGATACCAGGGTTGCAGGATTGAGCCCATGCCTGGCTCTAGACAGAGAATGGAGTCTATTGGCTCTGTCCAACCCCCACCACATGCATACACATACACACACACACTCTCTCTCTCAAAAATAAATAAATCAGAAATTAAAACAATAGGAGAAAACTTTTAGAAACAGTGAAGTTCAGAGCTCTAGAGAGAAGCTTAAACGTGGTACTTTATTTTCATTACCACTAATATCCATGTTACTTTTTTAGTGGAACCTATAGAACTTATCGTTATTTGAATAGAAAGGATTTAAAATGAAAACAAAAAATAATCCTAACATTTCCAACATTAGAGAATGATGTCCTTGCTACTGTATCACTTATTTCCCAGTATAGGAGTGAACTAATTTTATACTTTACTAAGATTTGGCTATTCTGGTAGGCCTACAAGGCTAAAACTACCTTTTTTTTTTTTTAACTTTAAGGATACCGCATTTCCTTTTAAGTATGACTTAACTCCTGTTATTATTCATCCATGGCAGAGGTAGTTCTCTCTAAAGGAAGCTAAGACCATCTGAAAGAAGTAAAAACTATTTAAAAGGAAAATTGGGGAAATAAGAGAGTAGAAAGGATTGTTGTATGGAGTGGTTGGGTCACGGGCTTCCTGAGAACGAGTTTGCTATCCTAGGACCACAGTCTTTATTCTGTCTGATGGACTATTTCTATTCCTTGTGCGGTGTGTGTTCATTTTCCTTCTTGTTTTCCTTACTATTTACTAAACCTATCTGAAATTTCTGGCTTGGTTCAGTTGCATAAAGTGGTGTAATGAGGATTACTTGAATCTGCACAGGAGTTAAGAGAGGTGTGTGCCCCAGAGGTCACTGTGATGGTGGCACCAGGCCTCGAGTCAGAGACCCTCACCAAGAAGGTCAGATACACAGAGTCATATTGGTTGTTAATCTGCTTTTTCCCATCAGGAAAATTTCCTTTAGCATCGATCCTGGAAAGATTTAGGCAGAACTGGCTATATACGTTGCAGGGCCAAGGGCAAATGGCAAAATGAAAGTGTAGGGCCCTAGCCAGGGTCAGGAAAATCGATCTTCCTTTGGCACAGATCTGCTGCTGCCCAATTCACTGCAACTGGGATCCAGCACCAGGCCTACCTGATACCTCAGTGGGATTGGGGAAGAGAGCACATGGAATCACCCAGTGAAGGCACTGCCCCTCTGCCAGCCTGAGACCCAGCAAGCACACACCTGACCCAGAACCTCCCTGAACCCAATTCCATGCAAACGAGCAGGTACGGTGGTTGGACAATGGCGATGTGACCTCCTTTAGCTAATTCAAACTGTACCTCAGATAGAGGGTGAGAGTGGCTGAAGGTCAGAACTAGGAGAGCTTCAAAGATAGTCATTAAACCCAAGCACAGAACATTAAACCCAAAAAGGGCCCTTTTGAGCATGAGACCCTGTGAGATTGGATCAGTTGCACATCCACGAAGCTCATCCTGGATGTAGGATATATTTTATTAAAAGGCATAGTAGACCTTTATATACACACTGTGGCCTTGATCCTCTTTCCCTAAACATTTTTTGTTGCTATAGTTGCTTACTTTTTACATTCGCCCTAGTGGAGTGAAGCATTAGTGCTTATTCACCTGAAGCAAGGATTAGTTTTGGTTTTCTTATTACAAGATAACTGATAGAACACTTCACTGTAGGAGAACTGATTTTCACTTAGGAGTACACACATCCTGCTATATGGCCTGAAGGGTGTCCTGTTAGCAAGCCAAAGCTCATGTTTTTTGTTTGTTTGTTTCATTTTGTTTTTAATTTTTTAAATGTTTATTTATTTTTGAGAGAGACAGAGAGGTAAAAAGACACAGAATCTGAAACAGGCCCCATGCTCTGAGCTGTCAGCACAGAGCCCGATGCAGAGCTGGAACTCAGGAACAGCAGGATCTTGTCCTAGGCTGAAGTTGGGTGCTTAACCAACTGAGCCACTCACATGCCCTGAAGCTCAGTTTTTTAGAGTAAGGAATTGTAAAAGTGATATGCAAAAAAAAAAAAAAAAAAAAAAAAAGGCCACATCTGCTTTTGAAAATACAGCTGTGTACTCTTTTCTGATAGGAAATAAGCATGGATATCAATAGTATTGTTGAACATGGAGGAAGAAAGACAATTTTTTCTTGCAGCCATTAAGAACCTTATAGAGCAGAAGTTAGCTGGCTAAGAAGGATATCAAACAAAAAGGGATTCTGTTAAATGGTTGAGGGTCTCATTGATGCAAAGACCAAGCTCTACGCTACTCAGTTCTTTTCTTTTATTCTCCTAACGCTGAAGACATAGGAATCTACATTGAATGGAAGAGCCAGATCCTTACTTCACTAGTCATATTTTTTTTCACCTCTCTTCTGGTTCTTTTCTGATTCTCTCAACCTCCTTTCCATTTCTTTTTTGGCTTGGTAATTATGAATAGAGAAAGGTTGACTAGGAAATAGATGTGTACTACTGAGCCCAAGGTGATGAAGGAAGATAATACCAGGACCTAGTATTAGAATACCTCACATTTTCTGAGGTAAGTGGATAACACAGTTCCTTTCTCTATATCCCTCATATTCCTACTACCCTTACCCTCTGGCCAACTTCTTAGATAAGAGACTTGTGAAAATTAATTTTCACAGGATTCACAGGATTGCTTATTATATTAGAAAAAATACCTTAAGGAGTAAACAAAGGAAGCGGTAATGTATGTAATAAAGGCAGACTTAGTTTTGCAGCAAAATATTTGGATAAATTTTGTATTGTTTTATTATTATTTTTCTCATACTTGGAGTGCAGAAATCTGAGTTAGTTATATTAGGGCATGGTATACTGTCATCACCAGTCCATGCAATGACTCTCTCTTGTTTTTTCTTTTTTATTCGTTTATTTATTTTAAGAGAAAGAGAGAATGTGGAAGGGGCAGAGAGAGGGAGAGAGAGAATCCCAAGCAGGCTCCACTCTGTCAGTGCAGATCCCCATGTGGGGCTCAAACTCATGAACCATGAGATCATGGCCTGAACCAAAATCAAGAGTTGGATGCTCAACTGACCGAGCCATCCAGGCACCCTTGACTCTCTCTTGTTTTATTTATTTCCCCCTTAATTCTTATTCCTTAATCATTCTGATGTGGTTTGTTTTATGTGTCTTTTGTGTTTTTGTAAAATATATATTTTATTATCTATTTACTATAAATATATATTATTTATATTATTTTTATGTTCACACATTTTTATTTATATAATGATCCAGTGTTATAAATTCCATTCTGTTTCTTGTTTGTTTTATTCAGCACTGTGCTATTAGTATCTATGTGCTGTATATTAGATATCCCTTGTTTCTATTGGCTTTAGGAGAGCTACAGTATCCCCATTTCCTTACTACCAGAAATAGCCCTGTAATAAACGGTCTTTTATGTACCTTCTTCTGGATCTGCACAAGGATATCTTGGGATATCTACCAAGGAGCAAAGTTGCTGGGCCAAAGGGCATATGTATATAGAATTTAACTAGGCTCTGTCAAACTGCTTTCCAAATTGTGTTTATTTACATTCCCACCAAAAGTGAAAGAATATGTCCATATCTTTACATTGTATGCCTATGTCCTTAATTCTTGGCATCACTCAATATCAGCCATTTTGATGAGTGTAAGCAATATATCATTATTTATTTTTTAATTTCTATAATTACTAGTACAATTTAGCATCTCCAAATATGCTTTTTAGTCTTTTGGGTTTCCTCTTATTGCATATTAATAGCTTTGAGCATTTCTGATTTTCAATTTTTGTTTGCTTGGTTGAATGAGGGTTTTTTTCATATTTTAGTTATTATGCCTTTTTTATTTTAGACATTGCCAATATAATTTCCCAGTGTGTCCTCTGTCCACTAACTTTGCTCATGGTGTTTATATTATTTAGGAGGTAACTTTGACCCTTGTAATAGAGCTCCATATTAACGATGGCTCAGACAAGAAAGGTTTATTTCTCTCTCAAGTAATAGTCTGGAGGAGATGATCCTTCTGTCTTACTGTTCCACCATTTCTAGGATATTGACTTTTTCAGAATTGTGTAAGGTGGTTCTTATCGGCTGTTGAGAAGGAGAAAAGAAGGATGAAAGGGTAGTAAGTCACTTTGTTTTAAGGGCATGACATAGATGCTACATGCATTTGTAGGAAGTTTGCTCACATTTCATTGGCTAAAAAGTAGTCACAGGACCCATATCTACCAATAAGGAAAGCTAAGCAATGTAGTCTTTTACCCAGATGATCATGCTCCCACCGAAAATTGAGGAATCCTGTTAGGTTTAAAGACGGATGAGTGAATTTGGGAGATAGCAGTCCATCATATCACATTGGTCTGAACAGAAATCCTGAATTTCAATATTCTCAAATTAATACTTTTGCCTTATTTGTGCTTTTGGAGTTTTGTTTAAGGAATCTTTCACTACAACTGAATGACTGTCATCTTTTACTTCTTAGTTTTACATTTTTTAATATAATTTTAAAATCTATCTGGAATTCACTTGCCATTATGGTATGAGAGACGGATGCACTTGTATTTTTCTTTATATAGGAGACAATTTTCCCAGTAACCTCTATTCAACATTCTATCTTTTCATCATTTTTTTAATATGTTAGTTCAGGTCTTTCTAGAAGCAGATGCCAAAATGGATTTAGATGTGCAAGAGATTAATTGGGAGAAACACCTGTGAAGGATGAAGGAGTGTGCCCAGAAGATCCTTCCTATATGTCTAACACCTGTGAAGGAGAGATAGCCAGAAGGTGGATTAGATAGGAAGAATCTCAAACTACAGTACAGTTCTTAGAAAGTTTTGGCCAGGCCAGTGGGGAGTCCTCAAACCAAAGTTGCCTGTCATGGGAGTAGCACATCTTCTGGGAATTAAGATGCCCATGTGCTCAGTCATTGGCTGGGAACACCCTCCAGGAAGTGGCCTTGGTATGAATGTGGTTGTGGATGCAGAGGGAGAGCATCTGGGGCCATCAATCAACTATGTTTCTGCAACAGAAACTCTGATCTATGCATCATAACCACAACTTGTAGGGCCAACTTTATTATATATTATGTTTTCATATTTGCATGTGTCTGTCTTGAGTCTTCTATTATGTTATATAATCTATTTTTCCCATATTGTGCTATACTTTTAAATGTATACTTCTTTTTCAAAGTTACCTTAAATTGACCATAGATTTTTATTCCTTGAAACCAATTTTAAAATGTTTTACTTTAAAATTATCTACTTGCAAGGTGCCTGGGTGGCTCAGTCAGTTAAACGTCTGACTTCTGTTCAGGTCATGTCCTCAGGGTCCATGAGTTCAAGCCCTACATTGGGCTCTGTGCTGACAGTGCAGAGCCTGGAACCTGAAGCCTGCTTCAGATTCTGTCTCCTCCTTTCTCTGTTCCTCTCCAACTTGCACTTTGTCTTTCTCTCTCTCTCAAAAATAAATAGCTTAAAATTTTTTTTTTAAATTATCTACTTGGAATTTTGACTGGAATCATATTAAATTTATGAATTAATATAAATAAAGAACTGGATCTTGGGGCGCCTGGGTGGCTTAGTCGGTTGAGTGTCCGACTTTCGCTTAGGTCATGATCTCGCGGTTCATGGGTTCGAGCCCCGCGTCGGGCTCTGTGCTGACTGCCAGCTCAGAGCCTGGAGCCTATTTCGGAGTCTGTGTCTCCCTCTCTCTCTGACCCTCCCCTGCTCACGCTGTCTCTCTCTCTCCTAGAAATAAATAAAAATATTAAAAAAAAAAAAAAAAAGAACTGGATCTTTAAACTATTATCTCTTCCAACTGTAGAGAATAAATATCCCTCTATTTTTTTTTTTTTTTACCTCTGTAACACCTGGGGTACCTTTTAATGCATAGAGATTTCATGGTTTTTATTACTTTTATGAATGGTATCTTCATTTTATTATATTTTCTAGATGCTTATTGCCAATACAGAGAAATGGCATTGATTTTGTGTAGATTGAATTTAAATCTGGCCACCTTGCTGAACTCTCTTAATAGTTAGCATCATTTATATGTTGTTTTTGTTTGTTTTTCTTATATAGAAAATCTTCAAATAATGAGAGTTTTATCTTTGCTTTGTCTACTTTACTGTACTAGGTTAAACAATAGCGGAAGCAGTAGGTATTCTGGTCTTTTTTTTAACTTCAAGGGAATGTGTTGAAAGTTGAAGGGTTTGTGTATATAACCTTTACCATGTAGGGAAGTTTCTCCTAATTCCTTTTATAACATGTTGAACCTTGTCATCTTTCTTTGTTTCTTTAAAAATCTGATTGTATTCTTCAGCCTATTAATATGGTTTATATATATCATTGATAGAGTTTTTTTTCTGTTAAATATCACTGCATTCTTGAAATTAACTCCACCTGATAATGTGGCACTTAACTAATACAATGTTGGATTCATGAGCTAATATTTTATTTTAAATTTTTCCACCTATACTTAAAAGTGAAATTATATATAATTTTCCTTTTCCTGTGTTATCCTTACCTAGGTTTTGAATAACGATTGCACTAGCCTCATAAAATGAACTGGTCAATCTTCTTTCCCTTTCTATTTTATAATTTTTGCAAGTTTGGTAGAACACAACTGCAAACATAGGCCTGAGACTTTTTTGGAAACTCTTTGTTCGCCATTTAAATTTCTTTAATGTCAATTTGTCTATTCACATTTTCTGTTTCTGCTTGTATATACTTTTGCATTTCTTCAGAAACATCCACTTTATTGAGGTTTTCACATTTCATAATACTATTTCATTGTTATTATTATAAATCTGTGTTGATTTTATAGTTATTTCTTTTTTATATTGTATATTGTTTGTATCTCATTTTTCTTTTTTTTCAGTTAGTCCTGGTCGAGGAAGATCATTATTGATCTTTTAAAATAATGAGTTTTAGTGTTAGGATCCACTCTATTTTCTTTTAAACTTTTTATTTAGTTGAATTCTGCTCTTCTAAGAAAATTATTTCTTTCCTTTTGGATGATATTTTCTTTCTTTCTTTCATCTTCCTGCTTAGGTCTATTTTTCTTCAATATTTCTTGTGCCTTAATAAGTGTATTCAGAGTTACAGATTTCTCCATAAATATTGCTTCAGATGTGCCCCACAAAATTTCACACACAGTACGGATTTCACTGTTCAATTCTAAACACTTTGTTATTTCTTTTATGATTTCCATAGGCTATTTAGTATCTATTTTGTAAATTTAAGACATATGAGATTTAAAATTTTATTAATTTCTAGTTTTATTGCAATCCAATTAAGCAGCTAGAAGTTAATCATTTTTTTTTCTTTTTTGATCTATCAGTTTCAGGAGGTGTGTGTAAAAGTCTCCAGCTACACCCTTTGATTTACCTATTTTTCTCCTCAGTGCAATGTACCTGTACTGTTAGGTACATTTACATTCATGATGACTAAATCTTCTTGCTCTACTATTCCCTATATCAATGTCTAATTATCCTCTTTGTTATGATTTTTTCCCATGAATTTTTATCTTGTTGGATATTAAAGTGCAATTCCAGCTTTCTTTGGAATTTTGAACAATTGCCAGATTACCTTTTGCCATCCTTTTTGTCTCATTTTATTTAAATGGTCTTTCTTATGAACAGCATGTGTGTTTGTTTTTTTTTAATTTAAAAAGTAGTATGAGAATCTTTTGCCTTATAAGTAGCATTAAACCCACTTAAATTTATTTTAGTCACTATTAGGACTTATTTTTACAGAACATTTTGGTTAACTGGCTGTCCACCATACATCTGCTTTATATTCCTGGGGAGGAGCGATCCACTTAGGGAGTTTAAACGAGGAAGAAGTAGAGGAGGGATTCATGGCATGTGACTGGTAGGTGGGAATATAGTTTCACTCTAGCAGGACTTTTATCTTGCCCTGATATTACCCCATGGTAATGACCTGAACTGTTGTTGTGGATTCTTTAGTGAAGGGGCAGATGATGACCATCCAAAGATAAGAACAGAGTTTTAAAACCCTCCCTAAACCAGTCATTAATGCTGTGACGCAGTAGCCTTTGCCCCAGGGTGCTGCAACCCTATACACTAGTTTCTACAGCTTTCTCCCTAGGCGTCTCCTCATTGTTTTTATAATAGTTATTCTGACCCATGTTTCTCTCTCAAGTCTGCCGTTTCTCCAGGGTTGATTCTGAGGAAAGGAGTTCACATTCTGCTGTTATACCATCTTGTTGGGAAGCCACATATATATTTTATAAATATATTCATAAGAATGGTAGTACAGAGATATTTTGGAATAAACTACCAATGAAAAACTACTTGAAATCCCCAAACAAGGTGACCTTTGCAAATTATATAGTAGAAATATTAGAAAACCCAAAATACTTCATATCTGCACCAAATACTTTCTTTAGGACCAAATCAATCATACCACAGTACTCATAAGTCTTATAAAATAGCTTAATATGTTAATTCTGTTGGTTTTCCCATTTTTTCTTTCTTCCTTTAAAAATATTTCGGCATCTTTTTTTTTTTTTAATGCTATCCCTGCGGTTCAGAATTTTCTTTGAAACTCATTCTCAATACCATGCTGGTCGCTGCTGACTGTGGGCAGTTCAACTTCCCAGGTGGTAGGCCGTTTAACAGGTCGAGATTGCCTTCTCTTACTATCAGCAGGCAGCAGTGTTAACAGCACTAATCCCTAAACCCCGTTCATTTACCCTAATGACACCCTCCTGCACTCATGAACACTCTTGTGTGTTAATGGGATGGCATAAGGGGATATCTAGGTAGTCCCTACCTCTGCCATTAAGTGACCCACTTAACCAAACACCAGAGTCAGTGTTTCTCCCTGCTTCTCAGGGAGTGACTTTTACCAGTGTTTCTAGAAGAAACTCCTGCAGTCCCTCTTCTCCTGTGATTAAGGGATGGCATTGCCAGCCACAGATGAAAAGGAATGCAAAGCAATTCATTTAAATAAGTTGTGTGGTGTAAAGATTTGTTTTAGAGAGGCAATTTCTCAGAGGATTCATTATGTTGCCTATTAAGAGTGTGTATCAGAGCCTAAATCTCCCATATCACTTATTCATTTGGTCAAAGGATTAGAGAACCTATGTATAGATGATAAGATTTCCCCAGAAGGATGAAATATTAAGCAGCTTGATGCCTTGGATTAAAAACAGTGGATTACGAATTGAGAATCAGAGATGTTAGCCCCAGCTAAATTATTAAGTAGCTGTGTGACCTTGGGGAAATTAGACATCTTCTCTGGGTGTCACCTTTGAGGCTCCATTCCTCAAAAATCCAAGATTCTAAGGCATTTTTAGCCAAGACTCATTTTTGTCCCTAAACAGAAATGTTAAAAGTTTATCTAAGTAGGGTCATAAGTGAATGCAGTTAAATGCACTCATAAGAGATCGTAGAGAATGGATGTATCCTAAATTGGGAGTAGTATCGCTGGAGAGAACAGACCTAGGCACACTGCCGCACATTAGAATCTGAAGATCTGGGAATCATGGGGGCCCAGGGATTGAAAAGGAGGGGCATGCCTTTAGGGAAGTAGGCCATTGTAAAGACATTCTGCTCCTAACACACCTAGAGCTATTCCTGAATCCCTGAGATAGGGGAGGACCTTTGGCCTGTGCTTCTTTTGTAGGCAGGGTCTGAAATTCCTTACTGCAGACTGATGAAGGGCTTACACACATGATCTGTAATGTCAGGGATTTTTCTCTTTAACTGTAAATCAGCTCTCTTACAGACTGATGGGTTCTTTTTGGAAAAGACTTTTTATGTAGAATGCTCATTTGCCACCCTTATCTTACCCATCCATCCCACCCCACCCCCCATTCACCCAAGAGTCACATGGGGGTGAAATAAAGTGGTCTAGACATATTTTTAAGATTGGAACATTTTTTCCAGACTATGATAGGACAGCTTCAAATGCGATGCAGCTGGGTTTTCCTTGGGTGGCCTGTGGTGCCTCAAATTCGACCCTGACTCTCTAAGTAACCTAAAATTCATGTTTCTCAGGTCTTTAATTAGGAAGGATAGAGACAATTTTATAACCTTGCTTACATGAAGGAGAAGTCTGACTCTGAATGGGAGTACTAAGGGGCCTTATCTAATGCTTTCAGCTTTTCAGGACCAAAAATCAGATTTCTAGGTTCTCCTATCTTTCCACCTTTCTCATGACTTAGCTAGAAATAACTCAGAACAAAACATGTTAGCTCTCAGTCTTCCTGAGATTGCAGTGCTTGGCTGGATAGAGCCATAAATGGCACCCATGAAAAAATATATGAAAATGTAAAAAAAATAACCTATTTATCATACGGTAATGACTTACATTAAGCAATAACTTGGAAAGTACAGAATAATGTTAGGGAAATAGATTAGAAGTGCAATAAAAGGAAGATACTTTAAGAAATACCTTTATTCTGGCACAACAGAAAAAGCCTTGTCAGTTATATTTTAAAGGGTCTAATTAGGAGTTTGTAAGAAGATGACTGTATACCCCTTTGGGTACCTCAGCCTCTAGCACAAGTGTAAACGGACAAAAATAAACAGCAAATGTACCATGGTTCTCTTTTAATGGAGCTTATTTATTTAATTTAAATTCCACTAAGTGAAAATAATATTTTAAAATTCCAATCAGTCCCTTAAGGCAGCAGGAGATCTGCGGCCTCCTGCCTAATGATGTAATTAAGCTTAGCTCATCATTATCCAGCCAGACACCGAACACACACACACACACACACACACACACACACACACACACACTGCTGTGAATTACAACTGCATTTGGAAGATTAAGGGGTCAGTAAATGATTGGGGACATGTGGGGTTGAGGAACAAAAGGCCTTAAGAGATTTTTTGTTTTTAGGCTAGATACATATTGTGTTTTCATGGTAGCTAGACTAGGACAGGGATGCTTTCATGTGACAGTACTGGAAACCATTATTGTATACTTTAAGTGTAAAGTATACAACACTTGTTATCTGCTACAAATATACTTAAGTAAAAATGAGGATTTTATGTACCTGAAGAATATGTATCTTATGATTATCAACTTTGAATGTTTATCTTATATAGCAAGCATTAAGTTTCTTTAGAAAGGAGAGACTTTGGTCATCTGATGGCTATTTTAAAATCGCTCTCAGAAATAAGTCAGGCAGAGAAGGACAAATATCATATGTTTGCACATATATAGGAGGATTAGGAGGAACTTAACTGAGGAACAAGGGGGAGAAGAAGGGGGGAAATGGTGGGGGAAAGGGAGAGAGGCAAACCATGAGAGACTCTTGAATGCTGACAAAAACTGAGGACTGATGGATGTGGGGGGGTGGGGGGATGGGCATGGAGGAGGGCACTTGTGGGGATGAGCACTGGGTGTTATGTGGAAACTAATTTGACAATAAACTATTTGTAAAAAAAATAAAAAAAAATCGCTCTCAGCCATGATGAGGAAGTATTTCTTTCAAATACTGTCTTGGTCTATTTTGTGAAGAGTGCATTCCATGAGAATGAGTGCTATATGATATTGAATACCTATCCTGGGATGCTTTGCACAAGAAGATCATTTATCATATATAATTTGTCCCTTCAAGTAGAAGGGCAATTAAGGAAATTATTTTGAAAATAAGCTTTATACTACAGGAAAAGCAATGTCCCTAAGTGCCATTAAACACATGCACAAGAATGTCCAAACACTAGCCAATCTCTGCCTCTGCACAATTTAGTTTAGCTTCATAACATTTGGGATTTTTTTTAATCTATAATTATTTGATGGGAATTTTCACAGTTGGTATTGTGGGCACAGTGGTTAATTTTTAAGGGAGTAGGACTTATGAAAAGGAATTTCTTGCCCAGCTATTGAAAAAATCCTCACCTGTATGAATAAATCTGTATTTTCATCATTAGATGATTTCATATCACAAGAAACTAATTTATTCAAAATAAATAAACAAGGTACTCCCAAATCTATGGCTTTCAGGGGCCTCTGAAATCATTCCTCAGCACTCCTGAGAAATGTTTCTGGCACCAAGACTACGTAAGAAATGACGTTGGGGAAGTCTTACTGCCTTGCCAGTGACTAACCATAGCCATGCTGAAGTAACAGATCACATCACAGAGTGCATTACATTCTAGCTGGCACAAAGACCATAGAATAAACTCCAAGTTCTCTGAACAGCTGAGCGTGGCATAGGGACTCCGTAGCTTTTGAGGTACAAGCCTTGAAGAAGAGTCAAACCAGGTACAAATGTTCTTACTGATAGGAGAGGCAGGGCTTAAAAACAAACCAGGAACTATAAGAACATTTAGTAGATGTGACTAGGATAATAAGCTGTGGCATGGAATAAAAAGCTGTAAAACTTTAAGGAAAGGCAGATAGCACAAACCATGCTGGCTCTTTTCTTCCACTGTTTTATTTGTTTCATTAGTAAAAATTTTTAAGTGACTACTATTTGCCAGGTATACTGATGATGCAGCAGTACAAATATGTGATATCCCTGTTGTCATGGATCTGTATTCTACTGGGTGAGAGAGGTGATAAACAGATAAATACACAAATGAATCTATGGAGATAAGTACTGCAGGAGAAATGTCCAGGTATTACTGTTGAAATGTTAAGTAATGGAGAGTCTAGAGGAGATGTTGAAGAAGACAGGGAGTAGATCATTAGGGATAGGGTGATAATGGAAGGGCCTTTTGAGCAGGCAGCATCTTAGATGACTCCCAAAACCTGAGAAAAAGACAGCCATGCAGAGAAGTGGCTAAGAGCACTCTAAGCAGAGAGAAAACAAGTGTAAAAGCCGAGAGTGGGGAAGGGCTTGGTGCATTTGAGAAATCAAAGGAGACCTATATAGCTAAAGCATGGTGTGATGCCAGAAGAGGTTAGAGGCTGACAGGAGCCAGAGCATTGCAGGGCCTTTTTCATTGTGGCAAAGAGTTTGACTTCTCTTACAAAAGCAATTAAAGGGATTTAAGCAGGGAGTCACATGATCCAATTTACCTTTTAAATATATCACTCCAGCATGCCTTTTCATTTTTAAAAATTTTTTAAGTTCCAGTGTAGTTAACATACAGTGTTATGTTAGTTTTGGTTGTACAATACAATGATTCTATAGTTCCATACATTACTCAATGTTCATTAAGATAAGTGTACTCTTAATTCTCTTCCCCTATTTTACCCATCCCCCATCCACCTCCCCTCTGGTAACTGTCTGTTTTTTCTCCTTAGGCAAGAGTCTGTCATTTGTTTCATCTTTTTTTTCCCTTTGTTCCTCTGTTTTGTTTCTTAAATTCCACATATGAGTGAAATAATGTTGTCTTTCTCTAATTAGCTTATTTTGCTTAGCCAATCATTTGCATACTCTCTAGATCTATGCAAATGGCAAGATTTCACTCTTTTTATGGCTGAGTAATATTCCATTGTATGTATATACCACATCTTCCCTATCCATTCTTCAGTTGATAGACACTTGGGCTGTTTCCATGATTTGGCTATGGTAAATAATGTTGCAATAAACATAGAGGCACATCCAGTATGGTTTTATTTTGATAATAAAGGATTGTTCATGGGAACTGAAGCATTTATAGCACACACACGTTATACAGAAACAAGTCCATATTATTGGAATCTTCAAGGATGATTAAAACAATTTATGTGTCAGAATCAGACGGGAATTACCTTGCTGCCTTCATATTCTCCCACATGTGGATTTACTCTCATGACCTCTCATAAACTTTCCTAAAATTATATGTCAGACAGAACACAGAAGTATATCTTTTAATTCTTTGGCAGAAAAAAAAAAACTAATGCAGGGTCAGAAGGTAAAAATATAGTCTGGTGATAAATTTTTTGGAAGTTTTAAAAATGGCAGGGCCATTCTATTGTGTATTATCAGCAGGGTCTTCCTTGGTTCGGAAAAATCTTCTTTGTTGTAGAAGCACAAAAGAGTGGGATTATGGCCTGGTTCAGTGTTCCCATTCGCAGGAGGATGTACTTCTGTAGCTTTCTTAGGCCAAATCTCCATGTACCTACATGTCTAGAGTCACTTGTGTGACATTCTCTACCCTGTGGCCATCTCTGAGTGGGAACATTTCTTGACTTCTTGTTCACTGGCATTCACTTTGGTTTAGACATTTTTACAGCAGTACCTGAGACAGATGTCACTTACTGTGGTTTATAGAATCAAAGCAATCATTTAGAAAAAACCCTAAAATTTGCAGTTAAAGTATAAATAAATTTATTACACTACTCATATACAAATGTTTACCCAACTACAGGTATTATATGTTGATAACATTCTGAAAGAAAAGCATAGAGAAGGTAAGAGATCAGACTGACTTACATTCAAGTCTTAGCCATCTACTAGCTCCATAACATGGAGATAGTAGTACTGGCCACAAAGCATTTTTATGAAGTTTAGAAGTAGTGTATATACACTGTGTGGCATATAATAAATGACAAAATAACAATAGATTTTATTGGATCAAGTCATATTGAATAGATTGAATAGATATTTTATTCTTATGTTCGCTAATTCCTCTCCATAGAGTTAAAAATCTCTTTGTCTCAGAGGTACAATCCCTTTCTTCCCTCTCTCATCTATTAGTTCTATTGTTCACTTTAGCCTACTTTGAGCTCTCCTTTTTTCCTCTTCCCCAAGAGATATATCAGAACTTAAATTCCAGGTTTCCTTTGCACTTAAGTTACCTTTGGCTTAGGCTCTTGAGTGAGATGCTGTAAATGAAGCTTGTGAAGGTGATTGAAGCAGGAGTGGACCATTTTCCTGTATTTGTAGGGTTTCTGAGACATGAGTATCACTGGCAGTGGTACCAGTGATTTCAGTGGTGTTGGTGGAGTTTGATGGAGAAACTGGCGGCCTTTATTCCTTAGCCTTGAGAATCTTTCACCTGATATCCTTTAGTAAGTCCCCCATTAGTGTCATCTAGTCAGAGCCTACTTAGTGAATTTTGTTTTTGTTTGTTCATTTTGTTTTGTTTCATTTTTATTTTGTTAATAGTTTTTATTTGTTTTTGAGACAGAGAGAGACAGAGCATGAGTGGGGGAGGGGCAGGGAGAGAAGGAGACACAGAATCTGAAACAGCCCCCAGGCTCTGAGCTGCCAGCACAGAACCCTATGCCAGCTCAAACCCATGAACTGCGAGATCTTGACCTGAGCCGAAGTCAGACACTTAATCAACTGAGTTACCCAGGTGCCCCAATTTTATTTCAGTTTTAATAAGAACTCTGACTATAGTATAGATAAGTTCATGTTTTCAATTCTTAATATCTTCATTATCTGGCTCCTTTCAATTCCCACCCCTCTGTGTCATGTAGGGAGTGGGCTTATAGATTTCTTTGTGCATAGACCTAATTATATGTTCTTTCCACCTAGTTGTCACAAAAGCACATACATATAATGTATTGAAAATTAAACTCATACATTGTCTTTCCTGAAACCTGCTCTTTCTCCAGTACGTCCTACTTTGGTGAACAGCCCCAGGTACCACCAGTTGTCCATGTCTGAAATATGGAATTTATTTTAGATCCTTCACTCTCCTTTACACAAACACACTATCAGTTCTGCTGCCTAAAATGATTCCTTCTTTTCATTTTCATCCCTCTACTTTTTATTGGGTTCAGCTCTTAACATTCCTATACTTAACATCATTATAACCTCCTTGCTATCCTTGTTCTTCCTTATCTCCAATTCTACCAGAATGACATTTCTACCCTGAAAATCTGATGTTATTACTCCCCTGCTTGAAAACTTTAATTGTTCCTCAATAGCTATAGAAATTAAAAACTAAATTTCTTTGCTTGGCATTCAAGGCTCTTCAGATTGTAGCCCTTATGTTTCAGTCTGGCTTTATTATCTACTATAGCTTCCTTTGAATATTATATTCTAGCATTATGTGCCAATTTAGGCTCCCCTCAAACTGACCACATTTTTACACTTTGAAACATTGAACATATTGTTCCTTCTTGCTAGAACCTACCTCTTTTTTTTGTCTGCTAAGAAAAGTCCTTAGACATCTAGTTTCTGGCAGAGCTGCTTAAAAAAGATCTTTTTAAAACATTGGAGGTACAGAAATATTGGAAGCAAAATGTGGATTGAAGTATACCATGGTGACATTCATGAATAGAAAGCTAGTAGAGCTATATTGGTATCAGTTAAACAGGCTTTAAGTCAAAAGCTTTCCCAAATTATAGAGAAAGCTATGTAACAATTCTCACTTCTTATATATTGAACATAGTCTCAAAATAAATTAGAGGGAAAAAGTAATGGAACAAAAGAAAGGACTTCACAATTATAGTGGGAGACTGTAAAATGATTTTTTCAATTATTGAAAGAATAAGAGGACAAAAAATTTAGTAAAGATACAGACCTCAATGAAAATAGTCAGTAGAAGTGACCTAAGAAGTGCATATTGGATACTGCACAAAAGAATTATAAAATATTCATTTTTTTCAAACTCATTTTAAAGGAATGAAACTATACAGACTGTTTATTAAGCTAAAGACAAAATTTTTAAGAAGCAGAAAAAACAACTATGTTTGGAAATTAAGATACATACTTCTAAATAATGTATTATTAAAACAGAATTATAAATATAAGAAAATATTTCAAATTGAGCAGTAACAAAATACCAGAAGCAAAATTTGTGAGATGTAGCTAATAAAGTACATATATTACATAAGATGAAGAACTGAAAATTAATGAGCAAAATATGTATCTTAAGAAGTTTTAAAGGTTCATCTATATTTTAGGGCCACTATAATTCATTTATTTTGCCACAAAATAACATGCTGTTTGAATATATGAAAAATATAGTTACCTACTCTCTTTTAGGAAACATTTAGGATTCTCCAAGCTTTTACTGTTCTAATGTAACTACAGACTTTACTATAAATATCTCTGCAATGAAAGTTTTAGTTTCTTTGGGTAAATATTTGATGTTGAAATGTTGGGTTTGTGAACAAATGAAGCTGTTATACTGATTTATATTCCATCAGTAAGTAAAAAAGATATTCCACATCCTCTCCGACACTTAGGTTATTAGATTTCTTAGTATTTGCCATTCAAGTGAATGTGAAATTTAACTGGGAAATGGCATCTCACTGTGGCTTTGAATTGCATTTCCCCATCACAGCTGGGGTTTAACATCATCAGCCATGATAACATGATAAACAAGTGTTTATCAGCGATAGTTTTTCCTGTCCATGGTTTTTGCTCATTTTTCTATTGAGTGGTTTATTCTTTCCTCATAGTTCTTTTATATTCTTTAAACATTTTTTCTAGTTTGTTTGTTTGTTTGATTATTTATTTAGAGAGAGCACACAGAGGAGGGTCAGAGAGAGACAGAGAGAGAGAATCCCAAGCAGTTTTCATGTTGTCAACATAGAACCTGACATGGGGCGCAGTCTCATGAACCATGAGATCATGACCTGAGCTGAGATTATGATCTGAGCCAAGATCAAGAATGGGGCATCCAACTGACTGAGCCACCCAGGCACCCCTAGTTCTTTTCTATTCTTTTTTTAAAAATAAAAAAAAAATGTTTTATTTATTTCTAGGAGAGAGAGACAGCATGAGCAGGGGAGGGTCAGAAAGAGAGGGAGTCACAGACTGAAACAGGCTCCAGGCTCTGAGCTGGCAGTCAGCACAGAGCCCGACGCGGGGCTCAAACCCACGAACCGCGAGATCATGACCTAAGCGAAAGTCGGACGCTTAACCGACTAAGCCACCCAGGCGCCTCTGTTTTTTTCTATTCTTGAGGTATAGTTGCTATAAATACTGTCTCCTAGTTTGTAATGTGTATTTTTATATTGTAATAAAATATACATATGACCATTTTTACAAAAAGGTTTATTTATTTATTTTGAGAAAGACAAAGAGAGAGTGAGCGGTGGAAGGGCAGAGAAAGAGAGACAGAATCCCAAGCAGGCAATGTGCTGTCAGCACAGAGACGGATGCGGGGCTCAAACTTACAAACTGTGAGATCATGACCTGAGCCAAGATCAAGAGTCAGACGCCTAATGGCCTGAGCCACCCAGGCGCCCCCATTACAACCATTTTTAAGTGTGCAATTCCATACATTCATGCTGTTGTAGAGGCATCACCACCAGTTATCTCCAGAACTTTTTATTATCTCAAACTGAAATTCTGAACTCATTAAACAATAATTCCCCATTCCCTCCTCCCCTCTGCCTCTCCTAACCACTACTCTCCTTTCTGTCACTATGAATTTATCTATAAGGTCACCTCATATGAGTGAATCATATATTTTTCCTTTTGTGTTTGGCTTATTTCACTTATCATGTTTTCAAGGCTCATCCACACTGTATAGCAATATTTCATCATATGTATAGATCACATTTTATTTATCCAGTCACCCATAGATTGCTATTTGGCTTGTTTTTCACATTGCAGCTATTTTAAATAATGGTGCTATGAACATTGGCATACAAATACCTGTTCAAGTCCCTGCTTTCTGTATTTCTACTATATTATATTATATTTCTGTATTTCTACTATATTAAAATATAGTAAATGATGATGAAATGAAATGATGATGAAAAAATACTAATTCTATATAGTCTTGCTCAAAATCATTCCCTACACCAAGATCAAGAAGGTATTCTATGTTTTCTTTATGCAGTAATAAAAATGAAATAAAGTAGTATTGGTTAGAAATCCCAGAATATTATATACAATATAACATCTCTTACAAAGTTAAAAGAAATGAAAATTAAAATATTCTTTTAAAGGAAAAAATAAAGGAATACATATATATGATAATATTTTAAAGCATTAAGTAAATTATTGAAAGAAGACTCAGGAGTGTGGTCGCCTGGGAGGGAGTGGAGGCAGGGAGAGGGACTAGACTAGAAGGACAAAGAAAAGTGTATGTTAAAGGGATTGGCATGATCTTGTAAGATAATTTTAAAAAATCTAAAAAATTGGAATTAATTAGCCTTTATAAGATCAGTAGATTAAAAAATCTGTAAACAGAAACTAGTTAGGTTTTATACTGGCAACGAAGTTAGAAAATGATGTTTATAAAAAAGTAACAGTGCAGAATAAAAATATGATGTACATAAGAAGATGTGCAAGACCTTTATAGAAAAATTATAAACTTTACTGAAAGATAATAAAGAGACTCCATATAAATGGAAAGACAGACTGTGGTCATGGACTGGAAAAAGAATTATTTTAAAGGTGTCTGTTCTCTCCCAAATGATCTATAGACTTGAAGCAATTCTAGTCAAAATCCTAAACAGAATGTGGGTGTCTATACAAGTGCAGGACTAGAATAGCATATTCAATAGTGTATGGAAATTTATAGGGCTAACAATAGCCAAGATCTACCAAATATGAAAATGTATTATAAAGCTGTTGCATAGGATTACTGCTTAAGGAGTTAATTATATGTTAGGAGTTGATTCAGAGGTGCCTGGGTGGCTTAGTCGGTTAAGCGTCCGACTTTCGCTTAGGTCATGATCTCGTGGTTCCTGGGTTCGAGCCCCGCGTCGGGCTCTGTGCTGACTGCCAGCTCAGAGCCTGGAGCCTGTTTCAGTCTGTGACTCCCTCTCTCTCTGACCCTCCCCTACTTGCGCTGTCTCTCTCTCTCTCTCTCCTAGAAATAAATAAAACATTAAAAAAAAATAAAAAAAAAAGGAGTTGATTCAAAAACTACAAAGTATTCGACCTCTATCTTATTTCTATGTATTCTTCAATATTTCTTGATTCTTCATATGGCATTTGGCTATTTTCCTATTTAATAATGATTAAGCAAGACAAAAAGCTTTGATGGATACTAACTTGAAAGGGTTTTATGCTACAGGACTCTTTTTTATATTTTTATATTTAATATTCTTAATAAACAACACAGAATAATGAGTCTTAGGTTTCAAAATCATCTCAATATTTTTTAAATTTGCATATACTATGCATTTTATAAACATATGTTATAGGCATTATTATATTTACTCTTTATAGTAAACCTATGAAATAAAGAATGTAATTTTGGGTGGAATAAGGTGGAACTCATTATTGCTTAAAAAGCCAACAGGATTTAATGGACTGAATTATTTTTAAAAGATGACTTATGCAAATATGGATGGATGGGATCTAGTTTAATGGTAATTTTTAAATGGAGTTGAAAATGAGTCTTAATATGAGAAAAGATAATACTAAACAGAAATACAAATGTTTTAGTCTGTTTAATAGTAGCAAAATATACATTTCAAGGGAAGTGATGGCAAATTGTACTCTGCATTGGTCAGATAATACTAGGAATGTTATGTTCAGTTCCAGGTACCATATTTTGAAAGACATTAATAAACTAGAGAACATCTGCTGGGGAAAGACCAAGATAACTAAAAAATTAAAACGGTCAGGAGAGGAATGGTTGAGATTATCCTGTAACATGAAAGCTCTCATCAAATATTTTAAAAAAGCATTCTGTAAAAAGAGAAGTAGAATTCTGTAAAGTTGGCTCAGAGAACAGATATATGGCCAACAGATGAAAATTATAGGAATGCACATTTAAATTAAGTGAAGAAATTTTCTAATAATTCAAAATGTTCAACTTAACCTCAAGGTCTGGTATGGTGCAGATTAAATTCCAGATAAGTGCCTGCTTTTTGTTCTTACTTATTGAGGCATAATCTGCATAGAATAAAGTGCACTAATCTTAGGGTTTTGTGTGTATGCGTGTGTGTGTGTGTGTGTGTGTGTGTGTGTGTGTTCTGTAGGTAAACCACCATCCAAATCAAGATGCAATACATTTTCTAGAACCCCAGAGCTGTGCTATGATGGAGTTTACAGCCTAGAAAAGACAAACATTAGAGAACTACAATAAAATTTGACAATGTGGAAGTTCTAACTGCGCTGAGAGCATCTGATGATACCCGATCTAGGGGTAAGGTAAAGTGATAAAGTATCTCAAGGATGTGACATTTAAAGAAAGTTTGGAGGTGAGGAGGAGTTAATCTAACAGGAGGTGAGTTTGTTGGGGAGATTTTTCTAAGATGGGTACAGTATATGCAAAGTTCCATCCTCAAAAAGCAAGAGCCATCATAGAGTATTCAAGAAACAGAGCCAACTCTGAAGGGAAACAATAAAAATTCAGATAAGCAAGCACGAAGAAACTGCATTATTTTCCTTTAGCTTACCCTAAATAGCGTCTATCATCTTCATATAATATTGATGAGAAAGAAACCAATTGGCTTGAACAATGAAAAGAATATGGTAAGTTTTCTTCTCATGTCTGAATTTCCAGAACCTTCTGTTTAGGCCAAAGACTTCTTTCCTAACTCTGTCCTCTCAGTTTCAGTCCAGGATTCCCATGTATTATTTCTTACATCTTGTGGTACCTGATTTTTCCAGCTGCTTATTATAGAAATATTTCTTTTAAGACTCTGTATGTTTTAAGGCAAAAGACTTGATTCTTACTTCCTCGAGGATGAGAAAGAAAGTGACAGAAGCAACTGATACTTTGTTAGGAAACATCTTTATGGAATAAAAATTACTGAACTGTATTATGTGTCCCAGTCCAGAAAAAAAAAAGGTCTCATCAAAGGGCTATTAACTATAAAACAAAAAATGTCCTTATTAAGAAAAATACTAACAATTACGATGAATTAAAATTTCAAAATTTGGGGGTAGTCTTTTCAATTATATCCATGCTTTTTGTGGCATGCCTTGATTATAATTTTCTGTGAATTGTAATAATAGCCAAATTCATTGAAAACTTATTCTGTTCTAAGGTCTTTACATATATTTGTTTATGTAGTTCTTTTTTTTTTTTTAATGTTTTATTTATTTCTAGGAGAGAGAGAGAGAGACAGCGTGAGCAGGGGAGGGTCAGAGAGAGAGGGAGTCACAGACTGAAACAGGCTCCAGGCTCTGAGCTGGCAGTCACCACAGAGCCTGACACAGGGCCGGAACCCATGAACCTCGAGATCATGACCTAAGCGAAAGTCGGAGGCTTAACCGACTAAGCCACCTAGGTGCCCCTGTTTATGTAGTTCTTACAACAACATGTGAGGTAGCTATTATTTTAAAGTTGAGGAAATTGTCCAGAGTCATGTAGCTGGTAAGAAACAGAGTCTAACCCAGGGAATCTGATTTCAGGTCCTTCAGCCCTAAAAGAGTGCTTGTTAATGATGATGATGAAAATATTTTAACTGTAGGAAATACCTGGTTGGTAGAGAGTCTCAACATGCTTCACTACCTCCTTCTTCACTGGACCTTTCCAGCCCTCTCCCAGCGCTGACCCATAAACCTGGTAAACTATCCTAGTAGTAATTAGTGAGCCAGTAGTCTTTTCTATCCTTGTAATGTAATAATAAAAGGATTAGGTTTGGAGTCGGAGACTTCCATCTGCCATTAGCTATATGACCCTGAGCAGGTTATGTAATTTCTCTGAGCCTCAGTTCTTCTTTGCTAATAAGAAAATAAAGAGCTTTGTAAATTATAAAGTACTGGGAGAAAATACTAAATTACTGACATGTGTCTCAAAAACTCTTTAAGGAGTTATATTTCTGGATGTAATGTCTTAACTCATAGGTGAATATTTATAATAATGTCAGGTTATGCAGGTAACTGATACAGGAGTTAATTTGGGAGCTGAGAGGATCTTTCTGCATCCTTTGAACAAACATCAAAAACAGGTGTCTAGTCTTCCCATGTAACTTCCATATACTCATATACTTCCATACAGTACTCAGGTGTACATGTTACAATATGTGTATCTCCCATAATGAACATTTACCTGCCAATCTATTAGCAATCTACTAGTGGAGTGAATTATTGGGAGATGCAAAGGACCAGGCTATTTGTGACTGCTTTGGTTTTGTACTGTCCTAACCAGACCTCTGAACAGTAAATTGTTCTGCATGCACATCCTAATGAGCACCAAGCTTCAAAGAGGTCCCACAGACATTTCAGCAAGAGGCTTTCATTTGGTACAAACCCCAGATTACTGCTGGAAGGCTGTTTTGTGTTTTTGAATGGCTGGAAAATATACTACCTTTTAAAACTGTAATTAACTATTGTTTTCTTAAGCATAAGCCATTGAATTTGGTCATGTGCCACCTCTGGATTTGTTGATATAAATTTGTATTTGGGGATATTAATAGCAAAATATAATCTACAATCCTTGTCCACACAAATTGCAGTAAATTACAGTTCACCAAATTGCCATACAAAAAGGAAAATAGAAATGGTTGTGGATTTCATAATGCAAACGTAGTATTCCAAAAATAATTACAGAGTTGTCACCTTAAAATATACAATTGTTTCTCAAAAGTTATCACTATTAAGTAAAGACACTTCTATCCATGTTAGATCTCATTAACTTTGTAGTTATCAGTCTCTCCCCCCTACACACCTATAGTTTGGTATTTATTTTGGAAAAGTTGGTTCTTTTTCTTTATTTTTCTGAGAAAAAAGGTAATGTATAAAAAGGAATATGAAACATTTATATGGATACACAAATTTTATTTGCAAAAAATCATATTCCATTGATATTATATGATTTATTAACTAACAATACAATCCATTAAGTACAGGGAATGTGCTATATTTTAAAACCCTAGGAAACAAAGTCAGTGTTTTATTTGTTTTGTTTTGCTTTTGAAGAATGCTGTCTTGAGCAAACTGAAGTTATTGGAAAACAGGCCTTTCCAGCTTCCACTGTCCTATGCAAACTTTAGTTGTAAATAAACTATTCTATGTATATACAAAGCATACGTAAATGTTCACATAATACACAAGTTTCTTATATATTAAGTTTATATTGGAAAAAATAGAAACATCCATTTCTCAACATAAAACTAAAAAAAACAAACAAACTTTAAAACCTATGTTCAGTCCTGAATAACTCTGAATAAAAGATGGTTAAGAAATCTTGGAAGCCAACAAGTACACAAACATGGAAATTAAGGATTATCCTCCAAAATAAAATTATAATCAAAATGTTTATAAATAAAAGTCTATCAGTCTCTATGTTTTTTTCTTTAAATTTTGAGGTGCTTTATTTATTTTTGACAGAGAGAGAGACAGCATGAGCAGGGAAGGGTCAGAAAGAGAGGGAGACACAGAATCTGAAGACAGGCTCCAGGCTCTGAGCTGTCAGCAAAGAGCCCAACGTGGGACTCGAACCCATGAACCATGAGATCACGACCTGAGCTGAAGCTCGACGCTCAACTGACTGAGCTACCCAGATGCCCCTTGGTCTCTATGTTTTAAAGGCTTTCAGAGTTCAGTAGAAGTGATTCAAGCTTGATTCCAACCTTTTATAACCATTCTACAGCATCATACAACCAAATTAAAAATTCACCAAAAGCTGATGAATACTATAGTATATTCGATTGTTTTATGTAAGCTCAACTCAGAGGGGGAAAGTCACAAGAGGTTGATTTTTAATGCTAATTTTGATTTCTAATGCTTACAATAAATTAAGTCAACCACTTTCTAAGTTCCGGACTGCCACACATGATCTAAACTGCTCTGTGGGGATAAAACACTTTAGAAGCTTATAATTCCTACAGAGTGTTTTGATTATTTTATACAAACTAAACTCAAACAGCAAAAAATTTCACAAGGGAAATTGTTGTGTGGTTTAAGGCCATATAATCTGTTTTCAACCCTTGTCTTTGCCTTGAGTTAAAGGCATACTCATTAACTTGAAACAATAAACTCAAACCTTAACATTTCTGGAAAGGATTCAATTCAGAACTTTGGCAGTATCGATGGTAAATATTACACACATGCCCAATGTGATCTTATACAGATATACAGGTAATATAGGTAATGCAGGCAATGCCAAAGTTTTAAATGAGCAACAGATATACTGCATATCATTGCCTTATATATGAGCATTATCTCCTCACACACACATACAAAACTCACTTCCTTTCTCAGTACCAAATTAGAAGCTGTGGTTATAATTTAAACATTTATTTAGAAAAGAAATGTAGAATAGAATTGGAGTGGTATTAATTATATACCACATAAAGAAATGCTTATTAATAACAAATTAAAAAAAAAAAAGTTGGGCCATGCAAAAATGGACTAAAAAATAACTACCCATTTGAGGTTTATAGTTAAAAATGAATGATGCAGGCTAAAGTAAACAACCTCCTAACATCTTAGCTTAGTGTGATGAAATTGGATTAGGCATTAACACAGAGAAAAGGAAAAAAATGGATTTTTGAATGAGTAATCCTTTTTTATTTGTATAAAACTAATATGAGTTAAATTTGGGTGGAAGAGATAGTAGGATGCAGCATTTTATAAAGAGAAGGAAACACTGTTGGAACAAGTAGAGAGAAAAAGAAAAGACCTAGAAGGCAGAGAGGCTCAGGAAGGAAGAAATTATGTTCACACGTCAGAACAGTCCACATCTTGGCATGTATTTCAGTCATGAGTGTCTAAAACATAATCAGATAGTTTAACTCACTCAAACAAAAAATAAGACCCTGAACAGGCCAGAGAATAATGGAATGTGGTGGTTCTAAGCATTTTTTCAAAATTACAACTCTCCCGCACTAGCTATACATTTGTCTTTGTAATGGCAAGGCTGGAAGTCACTAATCCATACAGAACTAGGCATTGATAATTTTTTGAAAAACTGCCACATATTCACTCTTTGTTTTAAAAGTTGGACTATCATAACAAAATAAAGCCATGACAATGAAAATTCCATTTAATTACAAATAGCTTTGCCCAAGAGAAGCCATCATTCTATCTCCTCAAATTTAGAGACTATTTTCAAAATTTTACTGGAATGTAAACAAAACATCAACTGCTGCCTCCATCCCCCATCATGCCAGCGCCAACCCCAAACACTATGAATTTGAGAATATTTGCAGAGTAAGCTCTAGCTCTATCTATATTGTCCAAACCTGATATACCTTATATCATATGTACCATAAGTTTTAGTATCTATTCAAAGTCTTCCAGCTGATACTTCTATACTATATTTTCATTTACTGACTCATTTAGTTGAATGGGATTTACTGAGTTCCAGACACTGGCACTGTAAATAAGACATTCATGAATCCCAACCTTGAGAAGTCAAGAACCTAGCAGTGTATTTTGACAAGTTTCAATAAAATATGGTAAATCCTAGGATATGGGAAGTACAGATTATTATAGTAGCACATAATATAAATACCCAATTGTCATGGTATAAGATGGAGAATCAAGGTAGGCTTCCTGAAGGCTGAGATCTAGAGGTTCAGTTCCTTCTATGTAGGAGAGAAGTGAAAGTTAGGCTCTAACTTTTCTCTTATACCCTTGTAAAATCTTATCAGTTGCTAAAAGACTCTTTATATATTCCTTTTGCTTAATTAAATCTTTTCACGACACATTCTGCTTTAAACCCTTGCTATTCTGGTCATCATCTCAATGTTCTTTATCCATCTAAAAAAGGTTACCATTGTCCCTTGCCTTTTTAAAAAAATTAATATCTAACATTTATTAAATGCTTACTAAAGACTGAGTATTCATTCTATGTGTTTTCTCATCTTATCTCAATAATCCTCTTGACAACTTTATGAGACAGATATATTACTATATTCATTTCACAAATGAGGAGATTGAGGCTTAGGGTGTTTCAGTAATTTACTCATGGTCAATTCGCTGGTAAATTGTAGAGCCAAAACTTATATCAGGTTTCATTTGAATCCTCACCCTGCATTCTTGGCCAATATCATCGACTGCCTCCTTCCCTTGTGCTACTTCAAAGCCCAAGTTAAAACTACAGACTAGGGGTGTCTGAATGGTTCAGTTGGTTGGGTGTCCTACTTCAGCCTAGGTCATGATCCTGTGCTTTGTGGGTTCAAGCCCCACATCAGGCTCTGTGCTGACAGCTCAGAGCCTGGAGCCTGCTTTGGATTCTGTTTCTCCCTCTCTCTCTGCCCCTTCCCTGCTTGCACTCTGTCTCTCTGTCTCCCAAAAATAAATAAACATTAAAAAAAAAACCCTAAACACTAATATCTCCCATGCAGAAAGATGCAACATCCTCCAATAAGGTATAAAAAGAACTATTATATCATGACCAAGTGGGATTTATTCCAGGCAGGTCAGGTTGGTTCAGCATTCAAAAATTCATGTAATTCATTACCTTAACAGGCTAAAGGAAAAAGAAATCACATGGTCATATCTCACATGCTTATACATGCAAAAAAAAAAAAAAAAAAAGGATTTAACAAAATCCCATTCAAACTAGGAATAGAGGGGAACTTCCTGAACGTGGTAAATAAAATCTACAAAAAAGAAACAAACAGGGGCACCTGAGTGACTCAGTCGGTTAAGTGTCTGACTTCAGCTCAAGTCATGATCCCACAGTCCCTGAGGGCTGACAACTCAGAGCCTAAAGCCTGCTTTGGATTCTGTGTGTCCTCTCTCTGCCCCTCCTCCACTCACATCTGTCTCTCTCTCAAAAGTAAAATAAATATTAAAAAAATTTTTAAAAAAGGATTTAACAAAATCCCATTCAAACTAGGAATAGGAAGGAGCTTCCTCAACTTGATGAATAAAATCTACAAAAAAGAAACAAACAAACAAAAATTTAAAAAATCCTGCTGCTAACATCATGCCTAATGGTGAAAAATTAGAAGCTTTCCACTAAGACCAAGAACAAGGCAAGGATGTTCCCTCTCACCACTTCTTTTTTAACAGTTCTAGAAATACTGCAAATCCTAATGTAATTAGAGAAGAAAAGGGGGAAAACGGTATATAGATTAAGAAGAAATAAATAAAACTGTGTTTGTTCACACAATATGACATGGATGTCAGTGTGGAAAATCTGAAAGAATTAACAAAAAACCTCCTGGAACTAATAAGTGATTATAACAATGTGGCAAGATACAGAGTTAACATTTCAAAGTCATTCACTATCCTATATATGAGAAATGAGCAACTGGAATTTAAAATTAAAAACACAATACCATTAGCAGCCCCCCCAATGAAATACTTAGATATAAATCTAACAAAATACATTCAAGATCTATATAAGGAAGACTACAAAGCTATGATGAAAGAAATCAAAAGGCTAAAAATTAGATAGATATTCCATATCCATGGATAGGGAGACTCAATATTATCACAATGTGAATTCTTCCTAACTCAATAGATTCACTGCAATTCCAATAAAAATCCAGAAAATTATTTTATGGATATCTTATTTACGACACCAAATAACCAACACAATATTGAAGGTGAAAAACAAAGTCAGAGCACTGACATGGTCCTACTTCAAAACTTACTATAAATCTACAGTAATCAGTACAGTATGATACTGATGAAAAATAGACAAACAAACCAATGGGACAGAATAGAGAGCTCAGAAGTAGACCCTCACAAATAAAGTCAACTGATCTTTGACAAAGGACCTCAGGCAACAAAATGCAGCAAAAATTGCCTTTTTAACAAATGGTGCTGGAACAACTGGACAACCACATGCAAAAAAGCAAACTTAGACACAGACTTGACACCTGTCACAAAAATTAACTCAAAATGGAAAATAGATCTACAGGTCAAAGGCAAAAATATAAAACTCCAAGAAGATAATATAGAAGAAAATCTAGATGACCTTGGGTGTGTTGATGACTTTTTAGAGACAGCCCTAAAGGCAGGGAGAGAAATAATTGATCAGCTAGACTTCATTAAAATTAAAAACTTCTCTGTGAGAGGCACTGTTAGGAGAAAGAAAAGACAAACCAGAGAATGGGACAGAAACATTTGTAAATGATATATCTGATAATGAACTAATATGTAAATATACAAAAACTCTAAAAACTCAATAATAAGAAAAAAACTATTTAAAAATGGGCTAAAGAGCTTAATAGAAGCCATACCAAAGAACAAAAATAGATGCCAAATAAGCATATGAGAAGATACTCTGGATGCCTAGGTGGCTCAGTTGGTTAAGCATCCAACTTGATTTTGGCTTAGGTCATGGTCTCATGGTTTGTGGGTTCAACTCCTGCATCAGGCTCCATGCTGACAGTGCAGAGCCTGCTTGGAATGCTCTCTCTCCCTCTCCCTCTCTGCCCCTCCCCTGCTCATGCTCTCACTCTTCTCAAAATAAGTAAATAAACTTAAAAAAAGATACTCCACATCATATGTCATCGAGGAAATGCAAATTAAAACAACAATGAGGTACTGCTACACACCTGTTAAAATGGCCAAAACCCTAAACACTGACAACACCAAATGCTAGTGAGGATGTGGAGCAACAGGAATTCTCGTTCAGTGCTGGTAGGAATGCAAAATGGAACAGCCACATTTGAAGAGAGTTTGGTAGTTTCTTACAAAATTAAACATGCTCTCTTACCATACATCCCAGCAATGTGCTCCTTGATATTTACCCAAATAAGTTGAAAACTTATGTACACACAAAAGCCTGCACACAACTATTTATAGAAATTTTATTCATAATTGTCAAAATTTGAAAGTAACCAAAATGTCCTTCAGTAGGTGAATGGATAAATGAACTGGTATATCAATACAATGGAATATTATTCAACACTAAAAAGAAATGAGCTATTAAGCCATGAAAAGACATGGAAGAATCTTAAATGTATGTTACTAAGTGGATAAAGCCATTCTGATATATGCTGTATGATTCCAATTATATGATATTCTAGAAAAGGCAAAAATATGGAAACTGTAAAGATCAGTGTTTGCCCGAGGATGAGGGGCAGAGGGTATAATAGGCAGAGCACAAGGGATTTTTAGGGTTGTGGAAACAGTTCTATAATATACTACAGTGGTGGATACATGTCATTGTACACTTATTAAAACCTGAAAACGTACAACTCAAGAGTGAGCTCTAGTGAGAACTATGGACTTTGGGCGACAATGATGTGTCCATGTAGAGTCACAGTTACAGCAAATGCACCACTCTGGTGTGGTATGGTGAGTGTTGGGGAAGTTGTGAATGTGTGGGGATGGGAGCACATGAAAACTCTGCGCTTTCTGCTAAATTTTGCTGTCAACCTAAAACTTCTCTAAAAAATAAAGTCTATTCTTTTTAAATGTATAAACTCCCGAGAGTCTCAGCCTTGCCTCTGCCACTCAGAGAATGCTGAGCTCCCATCCCTCCACTGCCACTCACTCCAAACATAGAACATCGAGTCATGGATAAAAATGAGCTCGGGCGGGGGCCAAACTGGCTGAGCAGGCTAAATGATATGATTACATGAGCTTGCATGAGGCCTGTAACTGAGCAAGGAGCTGAACTAGCCATTTTGGAGAGGAGTCTTCTCTCAGTTCCTTATAAAAATGTTGTAGGAGCCCATAGGTCTTCATGGAGGACCATCTCAAGTATTGAGTAAAAGACGTTAAGATGCCAAGAAACAACAGCAGATGGATGGAGGATACAGCTGGAAAACTGAGACCTAGCTAGGAGATGTCTGCAAAGAACCACTGTCACTTTTGGAAAAGTGTTTGATCCCCAATGCTTCACAAGCAGAAAACAAAGACTTCTATTTGACTCCTAGCATTACTTGGCTGGGGTTGCTGCTGGTGATAAGAAAGGGTTTGTGGATCAGTCACAACAAGCATACCAAGAAGCTTTTGAAATCAGCAAAAAGGAAATGCAACCAACACATCCTATCAGATTGGATCTGGTCCTTAACTTCTCTGTGTTCTATTATGAGATTCTGAACTCCCCAGAGAAATCTTGCTCTCTTGTAAACACAGCTCTTGATGAAGACATTGCTGAACTTGATACATTAAGTGAAGAGTCATACAAAGATGGAATGCTAATAATGCTAATACTGAGAGACAACTTGACATTGTGGATATCGGATACCCAAGGAGACGAAGCTGAAGAAGGAGGAGGAAGGGAAAATTAACCAGCCTTCTGACTTTTGCCTGCCTTATTCTAAAATTTAAACAGTGGCCCATTTGTCATCCATGCTGTCCCACAAATAGGTTTTGTTTGTTTGTTTACAATTTATGACAGGTTTATGTTACTTCTATTTGAATTTCAATTTTTCTCATGTGGTTTTTATGTTTAACATTAAGGGAGTAGAAACAGTTAACATTCAGGGAGTGGTCTGTTGTCATCGTGAGGTGGCAAATATGGGGATGTGGAATTTTTATACTAGCTATAAATGTTTGGCATAATACTTTTGGTACATTGTGGCTTCACAAAGGCCAGTGTTAAAACTGCTACCATGTCTCAGCAGAGAAAACTGCCTACATACTAGTTTATCCTGGTGGGGAACAAAATGAATAATTGGTTCGAGACACAGGTGTAGTGATTGTGGGTACTTTAAGGTTTGGAGCACTTACAAGGCTGTAGTAGAAATGAGTATCCCGTGGATATTACATGTTGAACCATGTGTAACTGTGGAATACTCATTCTCAGTGCACACACCTTTGACTACAGTCGCAGAAGTGTTCCTTTAGTTGCAGCCCAATTTACTCTAGATGAAGCCAGAAACAGTTCATATTCCATTATTTGTAAAGTTACCTGCTGTTTGCTTTTGTTATATTTGCTACACTCATTTTATTTGTACATAACTGTTTTAGGCAACCTGAGAACAAATGTACAAGTAAAGATGCAGTAAAAATACATCGCTTGATTTCATTATTTTATGTGTATCAAGCACAGCAGTAAAACAAAAGTTCCATGTATTTAACTTTTTTTTAGTATTGTTTTTTTATTTTGTGATTTCTTTTGTGTGGGGGAGTGGGGGAAATACTTGCCGAACATGCATGTGCTGTAAAAGCAGTTAACAGGGAAATAACTGAGATGATAGCTAGCTTTGTTTAATGTCCTATGAAATTTTCACGAATATCTAAGCATAAATTGTTAAGAATGCGTGTGTTAAGCTCATGTAAGTGGAATGAAAGTTTTATGAATGGACTTTTCAATTACTTTCTCTATACCATTTCATGCAAATTGGTCTTTTGGTTCTGAAACTTCTCTCAAGGAAATTGTACATTTTTGGACATTTTCCCCTTATTCCCTCTTGGCAGCTAATGGGTTTTTACCAAACTTAATACGAACTTTATCATAACAACAACAGCAAGGCATAAACTCCTCAGGACAAAGAGAAGAGGAAAGGAAACAAGGTTTGAAAGATGGAAGAAAATGGAACAAATAGCAACTGATTCAGTATGGCAGAGAAAGGTGAAGCCCAACTACCTGGAAAGGGAGATGCACATTTGTTCTGCTAAACTCTAGAAAGATTCAGAAATTAGAGGTACCAGGCGACTTTGAAGACTAAAGGGCAAGGTAGGGTGAATGCAAAAGGATTGATTTTTGAGTTTGTAATGACAATATTCAGAGTTTAGATGTCCTCCCCTAGCCTATACCCCTTGTCCACCAAGACAAAATAGGACATTACTGTAGGTGGAGATGGACTCAGGAAGGCTCTGCTTAGGGGGACACTATGAGAAAGGCATGCAATCAAGGATACAGAAAATCTTCAACAAAAGAAAGTATCCCCAATCTTCAACAAAAGACAGATCCCAAGAAAACTATGGTATAGTAGATTTAGAAAGCAGTCAGTTAGTTATAAAGAATCAGCAAGATGGAGAATCCAGGAGGGATGTTTCTAAGGGGAAAAAAGTGGAACTTATCTATTACCAACGAGATTTGACAGTAAGAAGTAGAGCTTCAGTGCCTAGAAAGATAGCTTGGGCTGAATGAGCAACATGCACATGAAAAACTAGACAAAAATAAACAACATGATAGTTCACATTGGGAAAAACAGTGAGCTTTTTTGATGTTTATTTATTTTGAGAAAGAGAGAGAGCACGAGTGGGGAGAGGGGCAGAGAGAGGAGAGAGAGAATCCTAAGCAGGCTCTGGAGCTCAATACGGGGCTGGGTCTCACAACTGTGAGATCATGACCTGAGCCGAAATTAAGAGTCAGATACTTAACTGACTGAGCCACTCAGGTGGCCCAACGCAACTTTATTTTTAAACAGGAATTCAAAAACTTAATACTGTCAGATGAAAGTTATTTTGTTTAAAGTAGTCACATTGAGATTTAGTCCCTGTTCAACACTGCTGCCACTTTTAGTACTATACAGCCTATAATGCATTCTTCCATATAGCTGCAGTAACGAATTTTCTTCCAATAAAAATGAAATTTATTTTGTAAATCAGTAGTTATTAGTCACAAATCTAGTACCAAGGCAAGTGAGTAAGCAGAGTAGTATTTCTGCTGTTTTGTAGCTTAAATAGTTTTTAATACAATTCCTGAAAAGGAGCTCCTCAGAGATTTTTAAATGTAGTAACTTTAAACCTACTACTGTTTTGATATTGTTGTAGTCCTTACTTATTTTTATATATCCTTTTAGGACCGTTTGTTTGGTTTGAGTCTCAAATCTCCCCCCTACATTTTTCAGTACTTTGTAAAATGAAGACACATGATGGGCACTCAACCAATGTCTATAATATTGAAACTTCTCTGCCTTTCCTTCTGTAGGAGGCAACCAGCAATCAGAAAGAGACATAATGAAAACCACCTGGGTAACTCCAACCAACTCAGAGAGCCTAGATTTAAATTAGTGGTTCCATTTCCATCAAAAAATTCTTTTTTGTTTGTTTCTTTTCTTCCATTTTTAGAAGCAGAGACATCCATTCAAATACCTGGTAAAAATTTCTAGACAGGTCTGGGTTTCCAGTTCCAGAAAACTAAGATAGAGCTGCTTGAGTATTATACCCAGATTCTCTTGGCTTTACCTCCTGTACAAATAAATCCACCCACTGCTGTTCTTGGCAAGGTGACAAAAACAGCTGCAGGGGAGGCGAACTCTACCCTGGCACAGGCTCTGGGCTGATTCCCTTCATTGAGGACTCTCCTCTTTCTAGCGTGTGGGCCCTCCTAGGCTGACAGGACAAGGCCAGGCAGCAGTGGGTGGAAGGAGAGGAGAGTCAAGCACACGGACCCTTGATTGAGCTCTGCTTCCAGCTGTCCCCAACTTCTGAAATATGGTGACCTTTTCCACTCTTGCCCTGGAGATTCCTGTGGGAACAGTAGAGATCCTGAGCCACAGTCCTACAAATGGGAAGAGATGCTACAGATTCAAATAACCCAGAGATGGGAGGGGGAAAGAGAAGGGAAGAGAGAAGAAAAAGAGATCAAGGGGGAAAAAAAAAAGAACCAACTGGGATGGAGAAAAGGGACTATAAGAACAGATCTGAGAAGATCATATAACTAGAAATTAGTTTTTTTTTTTAATTGGGAAAATAGAGAAGGGGAAAGAAAATAGCAACAAAAAATGTCTGAAAATTCAGGTGAATTCTGCCAGTCACAGGAGGATTCTTCCAACTGTCTTTTATCCTCAGCTACTCTCAGAGTAGTGTGTCCACACCTGTGCCTAGGTTAGGGCTTAAGAGCATGGACTTTGGAGCCAGATTTCTCTAGATCTACTACTACATACACTGCCTAGATGTATGACAATTATTTAACCTCTCTGTTTACAAGTTTCTTCATCTGTAAAATGGCAATGATTACAATGCCTACCATATGGTATTACTGTGAAAATTAAATATGTTAATGCATGTAATACAAGAGTGTTCTGTGGCATATAACATATAGTGTACACTCAAATTTTACTTGTCATATTTTGATGGTACCAATAAATAGCTTCTGACAATGAAGTCACTTGGTGGAGGTAACCCAATTCACCAGGCATATTCATTTATTAATTTATAAGTTTTCATTATAAGTATTCATTAAAAGGATTCCTCATACTTTTCTGATCTTGAAATACCTATGTTTTCCTCCTTATCTCAACCTATCAAAATGTACCATTCTTCAAGCACCTATCAGTTTCACAAACACTTATGTCAACCTCCCCCATGAAAATCATTCTTGACATCGCCTGTGAACTCTTAAACAGGTTATATATTTAACATTTATAAGTTTGGAACTTACTGATTCACATGCCAGCATAATCTATATGGTGTCTTGTAAAGCTAGATGGATGGATAGTAATAATTACAGATTAGCTTCTCATAGCCTGCCTTGTATTAAGAAGGGAAAAAGAGGATGGTCAAAGAATATATGTAAAGAGGTCATGCACAAGTATTCCTTATGTCTTTGTCCACTGCAAATTATTTAGGTCTCCAGTGAGGAAAGACCCTCCCTTTTTTGAGAATTTCTTGAAAGATGAAGTGTCCTTGAATGGTGGTGGGAAAATGAATAAGTGATCTGGTACAAGTTGACAAGGGAGGCAGAAATATCCAGAATAATTCAACTATATCCTCAGTCCATAATTATAACTGTTAAAAGATGTCACCAAATGGGCTTTGAAGTCAGTCAGAACAGGAATTCTTCCTTGGCCTTCTATTTACTAGCTGTGCAATTCTGGTTCATTTTCCTCATCTGGAAAATTAGGGTAACAATGTCTTCATTATAAGGTAGCTGTGATATTTAAAGAATTTACTATGGTGCCAGGGGTGCCTGGGTGTCTCAGGTGGTTAAGTGTCTAACTATTGATTTTGGCTCAGGTCATGATCTCACAGTTGGTGAGATGGAGCCTCACATTGGGCTCTGTGCTGACAGCATGGAGTCTGCTTGGGATTCTTTCTTTCTCTCCCTCTCTCTCTGCCCCTCCCCCACTCATGCACGTGTGCATGTGTGCGTGCTCTCTCTCTCTCTCGCAAAATAAATAAAAATAAACTAAAAAAAAAAAGAACTTACTACTGTACCTGGTCAAGTATGCATTCTACAAATGTCATTTCCTTTCCTCTTCCCAAGAATCAGTGGAGGCAGAAAACACCAAACCATTCTTGAACCAAGTAATTCCAACTAGTCTATTACCAGTCCATTTTTCACAATGTGTGTCTTTGTGAAATCAAAGAGCCCCAGGAGTCATGTTAGTCATAGCTGTGACTAAGTTAGATACTCTTCTGAAGGATCATGGTCCCAGAAGCATATTATCTCAGCTGGCAGAATTAAAATCCACATCTACTGTAAGTTGGAATAAAAGAAATAGGTCACAAATAGTTTTTTTTTAAGCCATTGTAATAGTTTGTTTGCTCACATGCTTTCTAATTGTTTGCCAGGCCTTCACATGACTTCGGTCAATTTTCACCTGTTCCTATAATGGAAAGGAAATAAAGAATTCAAAATTCTAAAATATTTTTTTAATGCAAAATTCTTTCTGAACTGAGATTTATTTCTCATATCATATACTGGAAGATACTTGTGAACTAGAGGAACAGAAAAAATCCCTTTAAATACAGTAATACAGTGTTAATGTTTCCTGTGGAAATACTATTCACTATACGTCTGTCAGAAAGCTAATCCTTTATTGCTTAAAATGAAGGTGGTATATACATGGTCTTTTCTATCTGTAGACAGACAAAATGAATACTTCTGATCAAACTGAGAGAAAACTGTCATTAACAAAACTAGTAAGATTCAAGACATGTGAAAGTCAGTGCATGGCTCATATAGCTCTGGAATCAGACTGATAAGCATGACCTCTGCAGCCAGAGGGGTCAATGTGAGCAAAATAAAACACAGTGAAATGATTGAGACTGTGACCAGGCAGAGGTCCCTTACAGGGGACCTGTGATCTATGCTTATGGACTATGTATCCAAAAAACATACAGCCTTGCCAGCAGAAGGGAATGAAAGGGGCCCTTTGATTATATTCCCAATGCTGTGCCTTTCATCCCTGTGATTTATTCACTCCATAACTGGAAGCCTGTACTTTCCATTCCCCTGCACCCATTTTCCCCATCTTTTACTCCCATCTCCTCTGGAAACCACCAGTTTGTTTTCTGTACTTATGAATCTATTTCTGCTTTTTATTGTTCATTTGTTTTGTTTTCTTAGATTCCACATATAATTGAAATCATATGTTATTTGGCTTTCTCTGTCTGACTTATTTCACTTAGCATAATACCCTCTTGGTCTATCCATGCTGTCATAAATGGCAAGATCTCATTCTTTTCTACAACTGAGTGATGTTCCATTGTATTTATATATATGTGTATATATATATGTATATATCTGTCTCACATCTTTTTTATAATATATAATATAATATAATATAGTATAATATTATTACTATATATTACATCTTCTTTATTCATTCATCTATTGATAGACACTTAGGTTGCTTCCATATCTTAGCTAATGTAAATAATGCACTTCCAGGACATGTTGTTTTTTCATAATTGAATCTTGGGAGTTATTTATATGTTGTAGATACAAGTCCTTTATCAGGTGGATGATTTACAAATATTTTCTCCCAGCCTATGACTTGTCTTTATTCTGTTTCATAAAGAAGTTTTTAACTTTGACAAAATCCAATTTATTACTTTCTTCTTTAATGCATCAAGATTTTGGTGTTGTATCTACAACATGAATTTTAATGTCAGTTTTACCAACGTTTCTTTTATGGTTAAGTCTTTTTGTGTTTGGTTTAAGATATAATTCCCAGTCTGATGTCATAAATATGTCACCTTATGTTTTTGTTAAAAGTTTTAAAGCTTTTTTTTCATATGGAATTTTTTAATGTATCTTTTAGGTAAGGAACCCATTTCATTTTTTTTCTAAATGAATACCCTCATTTGACCAAGAGTAATTTATTAAATAATCCATCCTATTCCTATAGTATCAATCAGATAAACTCAGTTATGCTGTAGTAACAAATAGTCCAAAAATGTCTATGACATAACATAGTAATAGTCTATTTCTCAGTTCATGCTGTATGTGTGAGACAAGTCAACTTGGATCCTGCTCATCATAGCCACTTAGTTGCCAGTGCTGATGGGGGCTCTGTTATGACATATGCTTCTAGAATTACTTTGAAAGAGGAAGAGAAAAGCAAATTTTTGGCTGGCTTTTGAAGCTTTTTCAAGGAAGTAACACACTTGCTCTCACATTTTTTCTTTGACCAGTGTAAGTCACAAGTTCACACCTACCATCAAAGGGAAGGGGGAACTGCAATCCTTTCATATACCTAGAAGGAAAATACAGGGAAATATTTAGTGAATAATATTGATAACTATCTTAATGACATATCTAAAAAGGTACCTATGTAATATGTCTATTTTCATATGTGTGTGGATTTGCTTTTTTTTCTAACTTGAGTAGTACTGTGATTCTTAATTATTATCACTTTGCATATGTTTTGACATCTGCTAGGACAAGTCTCTCCAGAGTTGAGTAGGGGTAAGAAATAGAGATAGAAATAAAAATGAACAAAGCTGAAAGGGTTGAAGTTCTCAGGGACACAGGATGAGTTAGGAATCATGAGTTTCTTGTGGTGACTAAGCTAATCAGGCATAAAAGGTATAATGAGATGGCACCAAGGCGTACAGAGTAGAAGATGTTCTAAAGTGATTTTTATTCATGAGTATAACTTCCTTGAGAATAGAATCTGTGCCTGAGTTATCTTTCTATACTAAAATAGAACTACCATATGACCCAATAATTCAACTACTGGGTATATTACCAAAAGAATATGAAAACATTGATTTGAAAAGATATGTGTATCACTACATTTATTGCAGTAGTATTTACAAAGTCCAAAATATAGAAACAACTTAAGTATCCATCTAGATGAATGGATGAGGAAGATATGTAATGGAATATTACTCAGCCATAAAAAAGAATACAATCTGCCATTTATGGCAATGTGGGTGAACCTAGAGGGTATTATGCTAAGTGAAATAAGTCAGAGAAAGACAAATACTTTATGATTTCACTTGTATATGGAATCTAAGAAGCAAAACAAAAAAAGCAAACAGAAACAAAATCATAAATACAAAGAAGAAACTGGCGGTTGCCATTGGGGGTGTTGAGTGAAATAGGTAAAGAGAATTAAGAGCTGCAAATTTCCAGTTATAGAATTAAAAAAATCTGCAAATTAACATGTACTTTAGAATTTGGCCCTTTGACCAGCAGTCCAACTATGCTACACCCCCTTAGGTAGCCAAATAATCCTTGGGGGACTGACCTGCTAGGCAATGGTGTAGTAAGACGTTGAAAGAATATGTGGTCTCCTTTTTGCTTTATTTTAAGCTGTGGAACAATTCCATAATAATAATGTAAATATAACGATATATACTGCAAAATATGTAAGAAGATGTCATGAGAAAAGAATATCTTCTCTTGTGCAACGGTGTTATGCTCAATTGATACCAAGATTTACACTCTTCAGGAAGAGATGGTCTTTCTCTCCTTAATCCTTGGAAGATCAGTGATATAGGAAAAAGTTTTGTGACTCATAAAGGACAGATTGAAATAATGTGACATTAGAATAAAATCAAGTAGTGTGGGTCATTATTAGCTAAAATGTGGGCTTTTGTTTTATTTTGTCTTAATTGAGCTGTCCCTTAAGATAACAGATTAGATTTTAATAAAGAAAAGAACAAAAAGAGAACAGTGCTGTGAGAGTTAAAGAAAAAAAGAAAATTTAAAAAATGAAATAAAAATCACACCTGCCTGAAGGGGTTCAGGAGATAATATTCATTCATTCATTCATTCATTCATTCAAGGCCATATTCACATTCTGGCAGAGTGTCTCAGGCCTGGAGAGGCTACTGAGGACAGTTCAATTAGTTATCAGGCACCATGCTGTCCACCACTCACACTCACATTGCTATATAGTTTTAATAGAGATGCTTGAAGTTGATCTGAACTAAGAAATGTAATCTCCGTTACATTTGTGAACAAAGGCAAGAGTCAAACATGTCTCAGGAGTTTAAGCTTGGTGGATAGAACTTGCTGGTAATATTGTGGGAAAAGCACTAAATGTGTATGAAGAACTGTAGGCAAAAGCTGACTCAGCAGTGATGAAACTGGGCAAATCATGTAGTTTTGAGGGTCTCATTCTCCTTATCTGCAAAATGGAGCAGTAATAACTATATAATGGAGTTGCAGTAAGAATTAGATTAAAGAAGGTATCTTAATGTGTTGTGGTTGCTATATTAAAATGACACAGACTAGGTGGCTTATTAACAAGAATTTACTTCTCATAGTTCTGAAGGCCAAAGTCCAAGACCAGACTGCCATCATGGTCAGGTGAGAGCCCTCTTCAAGGCACAGACTTCTCATTGTATCCTGTATTGAGTGAAGGAGCTAGGGAACTCTTTGGGCCTCTTTTATTATAAGAGCACTAAATCCCATTCATATAGTTGGAGACTCCCATAGCGCCCACCTCCTAATACCATTACTTTAATATTAGACTTCTAACATATGAATTTTGAGAGAAAGCATACATTTGGACAGTAGCAAAAGGTATAAGAAATTACTTCGTTAATAACTAATGTAAAGGGAAATCTGGTTTTCCTGATCTTGCCCTCTGCTGGCCAGGAGGCTTCCAGTAACCTCATGAATGGGCATTTTCTTTGACCCAGCGTCCAGAGCACAGTGATTGAAGCATAGAATAACCTGCCATTTCCGAGCATAGAGCAAGTCCTGATGTTCTCTAGAGATACTCTGTACGGCCTTTAATTTTAACTATCATTAAGAAGTTCCAAGCATTCTTCAGGAAGAAGCTGGAACAGATTCCTGCCTGTACCTGTAGCTGTTTTATTTTATTTTTATTTTACTTTTTAAAGATCAAGCCCAACACATCTGGACTATGGTGGATGTTTAGAGACATATCATATTTTGAAAGTCTTGACAGGAGGGTTTGGAGCACATGTTGCATGCACTGTCAATTTTTGCTTCCATCTGGTAAACAGAAGCCTAGTTGGGACTCACAAGGGAGAATGATTGATGCATTTTAGTGGAGACCCCATTTATAACATTCATAAAGCAAGATAAAGTTAGTGGGTTATTTTATTTATTTAACTACTTCTCCTCTGCCTCATTCCACAAAAGATTTAAGGGAGTTAGGTAGGAGAGTTGATTGAGAGCTACACTATTACTTAGAAAGCTGTCAAAATTATAGTGAAACTAGCTCTAAGTGTTGATTTAGTTGTATTCTTTGAGTAGAATTTATATAAGACAATATATGTTACAGTGGCTATGTCTATACAGAGAAAATTACATGAAAAATATGTGTGTAATTCAAGATGCTAAGGACAATTCTTTTGTTTCAGTAGCATTGACAGCAGTGACATATAAATTGTGTGTGTGTGTGTGTGTGTGTGTGTGTGTGTGTGTGATTTTTCCTGAATTACCTGAATTTCAGGATTTCCTGTTTATTGTGTTCAGTATTAGCAGTTTATTGACAGAAAAACTTTGTCAGGCTATTTTTCCAGGGATAGTCCATCAGCACAAAACTGACTTATGAGGTCTGTCAGTCAGTAAATGCTTGACCAGAACTTCTAATTTCTTTATTGTCATGTATTTCTTAGGCAGATACCTTTGATGAATCAGTACATTCTACTTCATGTACATAAAACCAGTCTGATGTCACATCTTGTTGTATATTGTATATATACATTTATCCTTTGTTCTGAGTAGGTTACTACATCTGCCTTTATTCATGGAAGCCAGGAATCCTTTTTCACTTTTTGGATATTTTATCATCTCCAGGACTAAGTTTAACCAGAGAACAGTAAAATTGGGGGGAAAATTGATTAAGGCCAGATCTTTCTTACTTTTCTTTATTTTAAAAGAAACTGAACTTGGAACAGGCAGACAAAGTGGTCATTCATTAAGTACTTTTCAGGAAGTGAAACATATTTAAAGTTAATTCCCCAATATTTGAGGTATACAGAACATGTTAATCTCTACCTGCACTTGTATTTTTTTAACACTTCTTTCATTCTCTCCCTGCCATTATCAAGTGCAACATAAAAATATTTAAAAATTGTTTAAGAAAATCCATTTAAATAAATTTATTTTGAGAGAATCCTGTTGTGAAGTTAAAATGATTGGGTCATTCTTGCGTGTTTAGGCACTCATCTTTATACCAAATATTCATGAGCTTCTACTATCCATGGAATTCTTTGATAAGGCAGAGGATTTAGCAGAGAACAAAATAAACCTGTTCCCTGCCTTTATGATCTTTAAAGTTTAGACGGGGAGAAAAACAGTAAACAACTAACCACAAAAATAAGCATGTATTAAGAAAATGAGATAAGTACCATGAAGGAAAAATACAGATTTCTATGACTGAAAATTAAAGGAGTACCTAGTTTAGATTGAGAGAACAGGAAAACCTTCTTTGGAAATTACAACGGAATGGTAAATACTGGAAGGGTGATTGAAGGTGTCTGAGAAATGAGAGACTGTTAATGTGTCTGGAGAATTAGTAATGGAAGGAGAGAGTGGAACAAAGTAAAACCAAGAGGTAGATTCAGGTCAATTATACAGGCAACTGAGGGCCATGTTACAGTTTTAAAATTTGATCTTAAATGCATTGGAAGTCATTGCAGGATTTTAAAGAGATATAAAAATATATGTGATTTGTATTTTTAAAATTTTTAAAAAAAATGTTTTATTTATTTCTGAGAGTGAGAGAGACAGCTTGAGCAGGGGAGGGCCAGAGAGAGAGGGAGACACAGAATCTGTAGCAGGCTCCAGGCTCTGAACTAGCTTCAGCACAGAGGTCCACACGGGGCTCGAACCCACGAACCGTGAGATCATGACCTGAGCCGAAGTTGGCTGCCCAACTGACTGAGCCACCCAGGTGCTCCATGATTTGTGTTTTTAAAACATTCTTTGACTTCTAGTTTTGTGGAGAATACACCGCAAAAGAACAAAAGTGAAGAGAGATGGGGTTTTTCAGTGAGGGATATCTGTTAGAAGATTATTGCATATGGCTAGGTGAGAGATGATGGTAATCTGGACCAGATTAATGGCAGCCAGTGGAGACAAAATTAAGGATGACATAAATTATGAGGGTGACATATATTACGAATCAGTATATATTGACCATGGGATGAACTGGATGAGCCAATGAGACAGAATGAGTTATTAAGAATGGCTTCCATTTTCCATCATGAGCAACCAGGGGGATGGAAGCACATGGATGCACAGAAATAGAGAAGAGTAGAATAGGAACAGATTTAACAAAACTGAGAATTAAAAACCTGAAGTTAGGGATCATTAATCTAGAGAGGTTGAGAAGAAAGATATAGTGATAGATAGACATTTGGAGTAGCAGAGGAGAAATTCTGAAGATGACAGTACTTTAGTGAAAGTTCAACAGGGATAGACCTTGACTGATAGTCCCCTACTTTAGGGGAATGGGCCTTGGTGCTTCAGTAAGAGCCTCAGAAGTAAACACAAGCACCTTTGATTACTGACAATTGTTTGCCTTTGAACAAATCACAATAGGTTATATTGGCCTCTACTCACTCTGTCCAATGAAGATGTTGGATGAGATACGGTACACTTTTATTCCAGAATTCCATGATTCTATGCAGTGGGAGACAGCGGAGTTTGTGAGTCACAGAGTTTAATCCCAGCTCTTTAATTTCTAGATCTATAATATTAATGATGTAGCAGATTAATGTGCCTTGCATATAGAAATGGCTTTCTTCCTTTCTTTCCTTTTTTTTTTTTTTTTTTAAATTTTTTTAAGGTTTTTATTTATTTCTAGAGAGAGAGAGAGACAGTGTGAGCAGGGGAGGGTCAGAGAGAGAGGGAGTCACAGACTGAAACAGGCTCCAGGCTCTGAGCTGGCAGTCAGCACAGAGCCCGACGCGGGGCCCGAACCCACGAACCGCGAGATCATGACCTAAGCGAAAGTCGGACGCTTAACCGACTAAGCCACCCAGGCGCCCCTTCCTTTCTTTCCTTTTAATGCTAATCAGTAGTTCTTATTTATTTCATTTGGAAATTAGTCATACACTTTTTCTAAAATTTTTCTAAACTTTTCTAAAATTTGAGAGACAAACTTGGAGTAGAATCCCAGCCTCTGTACATTTTTATGTGTTTTATTTTTGTCATGTGATTCTATTTCTCTCAGGATCTATTTTCTCACTTGTAAAATGAACTGGTAATATTTAACTTATAAGGCTGTTATACGATTTTAGTGAAATAATGTATTCCAAGGACTTAACAAAGTGTATGGAACATAGTAGGGTCTCAAAAGATTTGATTCTCTTTTCCTTTATTCCTTAAGTAAAAAAAATATTGGGGCCTCTGGGTGGCTCAGTTGTTTAAGCATCCAACTTCAGCTCAGGTCGTAATCTCATGGTTTATGAGTTCAAGCCTCAAATCAGGCTCTGTGCTGACAGCTCAGAGCCTGGAGCCCACTTCGGATTCTGTGTCTCCCTCTCTCTCTCTGCTCCTCTGCCCCTCCCCTTCTCTCACTCTGTCTCTCTCTGTCTCTCAAAAATAAATATAAAAAATATTTGAACAGTATTCCCCTCTATAGATTTCATTTCAAGACAAAACAGAGATTAGGGAAGCAATCTTTAAGCCAGAACTACTTTGTATAGTTACTGGATAACTGATCATTTCATATTTATATCTGTGTTCAACAGTTACTAAATATTTAGGCAGAGTCAGTTAGTGTATTACTGTTAATACTTTACTCTAACCAGGGAAAGTCAGACTTTCTCATTGGGAGGGGGAAAACAGCTCCAAGAACAGTGAAAAGCTTCTCTAAGTCTAACTGGCATCTGTCCAAGCTTAGTGATATATGTTGTTTAATGCCAGTGAAAGTTCAATTTGTATTTTAATGGCAATAATGATCTTTAAAATAGGTAAGAAGATTCTGGAGTGCTGTGTAAAAGAAAACACCACACACACAGCCTTTGACTTTAAGAGTGCAGCAAGCCTGATTTGGGAGCCCTTTCAATCAGTGACCTACTCAATCTTCTTTCCATAGCCCTTTTCAATAGCATCCAATTTCCTACCTCTCAGACCTGAGGTCATCTTAACTGAATTGCTAAAGAGAAGACAAAAGGTCCATCCCTTAATATTCTTAGCATACAGAGACCAGGTTAAGTGGAATTCCTAGGACTTTTGTGTTCCAACCTCTGGCTTAGGTCACAGGTGGCTGTATTGTGTCTGGCAAGGCCAAGAACATCTTGAAATCTTGGCCAACCTGCTTTCTTCACCAAGCCTTTAAAGCCCAAGAATTGGGAGGTTCAAACAATACAAGTTTAAGATTTTATCACCTTAGACCGTGGCTATTACAATAAATTCTAATTCCTATCTCTCCCTCTAATCTCTCTGCCACCAATTCCTCTCCTTCAGTTTTCTTTCTCCAATTTTGACTTCCCTCAGAGTAATCTTCCTAAAATAAATCTTGAATGAAGTCTCACCTCATCTTAAAACTTGTCACTCTCTATTAAACAAAGTGTAAACTCTATAAGGTGGCAAAATCTGACCCTTAGCTAACTGCTTAGATTTTTTTTCCTCATTATAATCCTTCATGAACCTGACATACGAGACATATGTAATATCTTGAAATCTTGCCAAATCTCAGTGGTACTGCCAGAAGCAGGATATATATCCTGTTTAGTTTTGAGATTCAGAGACTTTTCTCTTATTTCTCCTTCACTAGCACATGGGAATCTTTATATTTTATGCCAAAAAAATTGCTTTCATGTATCTTCAAGGTATTCTAACTATGCTCATGAACCCCTTTCCCTAAATATTATTTGGAAACAAAAACCAGCCATCCTTGTAAGATATTTCTGTTTTCTCCCCCAACATATGGGCATAAAGGTCTCATCAACTTTCCTGAAAGTAAATTAAAACTAGAGAAGGTAGGGAGAAAAAAAATAAACTTATGGAGTGAGTTTCATTGAAATATTTTAGAGATAAAGAAACTGAGGACATAAAGTAACTTGGCCAAATGTACACAGCTATTTAATGGTGAAACCAGTATCTAACGGCAGATCTACCAGCCTTCATAGCATAGACTTTCGCTGAAGAACACTGATAGCCTTCAAGCATGAATGGTATATACTGGCCTCTGTCAGATCTCCCTGAATGCCTACAAGGAATGGAAATGTGACTCCAAAATTCTGTTTTCTGGAAGCTCAAGGTTAAAGATTTTTTTGTTTTTTGTTTTTATTTTTGTTTTTTTAGTTTACTGCAAAAGAAAAAAGGATGGTAACTAATGCTGACTGGCAGTGTTCTAATTCTAACTTGTGAAAGTGAACATTCAGACTATTGAGAGGTTGATAGCTCATTGCATATGCTGTAAGGCTGGACCAGACCAAAACATGGGTGTTAGTTAGAGAAAAATGGGGTTCTTGAGTACTGGCAATAATTGAGTACATGCTGAGGTAATTCAAATGCATAATTTAGTGGAGTAGCAAGCCAAGAAAGTCCAAATACCAGCTAGAACTTACATATGTTGGATTAGCTTAGAGATGCTTGGTCTAATAGCTTCAAGGCAACTTTAGACTGAGTCAGGAACATGGGTATGAAGCATGCCAGAAAGACCTTATTCAATTAAGGAAAATTTGGCAAAATTAGTTATCATATACTAGTATATAAAGGAACAAGGAGTTGAGTAATCTTACACGATTATCAGGGCAAAAAAAGTGATAAAGTAATAGTTGAATTTGTTAGATATGTATTTTATCAGCCGTGTTTATAGATCATTGTTGTTTTTATTTCTTAAGCAAATATCATGGGTTTCTCCAGCCACCTGGCCTTAATGGAATTAAATGATATTATGGAGTCAGAGAGACCCATTTATTTTATTTTATTTTTAAATATTTTTATTTATTTGTGTGTGTGTGTGTGTGTGTGTGTGAGAGAGAGAGAGAGAGAGAGAGAGTGTGAGCAGGGGAGGGGCAGAGAGAGAGGGAGATACAGAATCTGAAGCAGGCTCCAGGCTCTGAGCTAGTTGTCAGCACCGAGCCTGACGCGGGGCTTGAACCCATGAACTGTGAGATCATGACCTGATCCGAAGTCGGATGCTTAACCGACTGAGCCACCCAGGCACCCCAAGAAAGACCCATTTAAAATCCTAATTCACCATTGTCTGTTTCTGTGGGTTCTATCCGAACACAGGCATGTCTGTTGTTCATTTGTATATTGACTGTGGCTGTCTTCAAGCTACAATGGTATTGTTGAGACAATAGAGACTATATGGATCATAAAGCCTCAAATATTTACTATCTGGCCCTTTATAGGAAAGATTTGCCAATTTGTGGTTTAAAAGAGCAATAATTTATCCTTGTTTAATGGTCTGTAGGTTGGCTGAAGCAGTTCTGTTCCATGTATGTTCACTCTGGGGCATAATGTGTGTAGTACCATCTGGTAGGGGGAAGACTTTTCATGATGATGAAAATTCAAGAAAGCAAACCTCTTCAGGGCTAGGCTCAAAACTGAGCTAGTGTTGCTTCTGCCCATATACATCGGCAAAAGGAAGTCAAATGACCAGGCTGGAAATCAAGGTACAGAGAAATACACTGTACTCATGATGAGGCAAGAGTGTGAATGTATAGGGCACCTGGGTGGCTCCACTCATTAAGTGTCTGACTCTTGATTTCAGCTCAGGTCATGATCTCGTGGTATCATGAGTTCAAGCCCTGTGTCAGGCTCTGTCCTGGTAGTGCAGAGCTTGCTTGGGATTCTTTCTCTCCCTCTCTATCTGCCCTTCCCCACTCTTGCTGTCTCTGTCCCTCTCAAAATACATAAGCTTAAAAAAAAAGATGGATATAGGGAGGGATAAAGAATTGAGGCCAATAATTCAATCTACTACAGTAGGCAAAGTAATTTGCTTATGATGGGTGTGTGTGTGTGTGTGTGTGCAGATAGCATTCCAGGTAAAGTAAAGAGCCAGTGCGGGAATCTTGAGGCAAGAGCATCCCTGGTACATTCCTGGTATATTTAAGAGACAACAAGATCAGTAGGTCAACAATGCAGTGAGTGAGAAGGAGAGTAGTAGGAATTCAGATTGGAGAAGTGATTGGGGATAGGGTAGGGAGAGCATAACCATCAATACAAGGTTATGAGCAAAAGAGTGACACAATTTGACTTGTATTTTAAATGAATCTCTCTGACTCACTGTGTTGAGAATAGATTTGAAGGGAAGTTTAGAAGCTATTTCAGTAGTCCAAGTAGGAGATAGTGGTTAGTGAGTGGCCACAGTGAAAGTGGTGAGAAAGATTAAATTTTGTATATATTTTGATGTCAGGACCAAAAGAATTTCCTGACAGATTGGATGAGGGATGTGAGAAAAAGAGAGGAGTCAAGGATGACTTCCACATGTTTGGTCTGAATAGAGGAAATGATGTAGTTACTGTCAAGTAAATTAGAAATGATTGCAGGCTGAGTAGTTTTGAGAGGAGGAAATTTGTGAGGGACATTCTGAGAGTGTGATGTATTCTAGACATCCAAGTGGAGTTATCAAATAGGCAAGAGGATACCCAAGACTGAAGTTGGGGAGAAAGGCTGTGCAAAAGGTATGCATTTGAGCATCACCAGCTTATGGATGGTATTTAAAGCAATAAGACTGGATTCATTCACTAAATGAGTTTGCATTAGAGAACAGGCCTCAAGATTGAGTGTTGGGGCATGCCTATGTTAAAAGGTCTAGGAGAAGAGGAAGAACAAGGAAATATGCCTAAGATGGAGGAGCTGATGAGAGAGGGTGAAAACCATCCTTGATTAATATATACACTTTATAGGAAAGGCAGAAATCAGACCCGAGTTACTTCATTTGTCTCGGTTTTCAGGTAGAGAAGGCTGGTTTCCCCTTCAGTGCTATCACTGACTGTCTTTTCAGACGTCCCTTAGTTGTAATGTCAGCACAAACTGGAGTTGAAGCACTGACTTAATTGTTATCAGACATTTTAGTACAGGTGTACCTCAGAGATATTGTGGATTTGGTCCCAGACCACCTCAATAATGAATACCATAATACATTAACTCAAATGAATTTGTTGATTTCCCAGTACATATAAAAGTTATATTTCCACTATACTGTAGTCTATTAAGTATGAAATAGTGTTGTGTCTGAAATAATAATGTGCATAACCTTAATTTAAAAATACTTTGTTGCAGGGTGACTGGGCTCAGTCAATTAAGCATCAAACTCTTGGCTTAGGCTCAGGTCATGATCTCACAGCTTGTGGGTTTGAGCCCTGCATTGGGCTCTGTGCTGATGGGGCAGTACCTCCTTGGGATTCTCTCTTTCTCCCTCTCTCTCTCTGCTCCTCCCCTTCTGGCTCTCTCTCTCTCTCAATAAATAAAAAAATAAATAAACTTAAATAAATAAATAAATAAATAAATATACTTTGTTCCAAAAAAAATGCTAACCATCATCTGAGCTCTTTAGCTCATATCTTTTTACTGGTGCCTCCAGCATTTTGCCTCGGTGTGACGGTGAGTGACTGATCAGGATGGTGGTTGCTGAATGTTGAAGTGGTTGTGGTAACTTCTTAAAATAATACAACAGTAAAATTTACAGCACCAATGGACTCGTTCTTTCATGAACAATTTTTATGTAGCATACAATGATGTTGATAGCATTTTACTCACAATGAAACTTCTTTTAAAATTGGAATTAATCCTTTCAGACCCTGCCACTGCTTTATCATTTAACTTTATGTAATATTCTGAATCCTTTCCTATCATTTCAACAGTCCTCACAGGATCTTCACAAGAAGTAGATTCCCTCTCAAGAAACCACTTTCTTTGCTTGTCCATGAGAAGCAACTCCTCATCCATGAAAGTGTGATCATGAGATTGCAACCATTCAGTCATATGTTCAGGCTCCATTTCTAATTCTAGTTCTCCTGCTATTTCCACCACGTCTGCAGTTACTTCCTCTACTGAAGTCCTGAATCCCAAGGTCATCAATAAGGGTTGGAGTTAACTTCTTCCAAACTCCTGTTAATATTGCTATTTTGGCCTCTTCTCATGAATCACACATATTTTTAATGACATCTAGAATGGTGAATCCTTTTCAGAAGGTTTTCAACTGACTTTCCCAGATCAGATCCATCAGAGGAATCGCTATCTATGGCAACTATATTTCTTAAAAAATAAGACTTGAAAATCAAATTTATTTCTTGATCTTTAATCTCAATGTACATCTTCATCAGAGCCCTTGGGTGACCAGGTGTATTGTTAATGAGCAACCATAGTTTAAATTTTTAATATTTTTTTTAATTTCTGAGAGAGTGCATGAGTGAGGGAGAGGGGCTGAGGGAGGGAGAGAGAGAGAGAGAGAGAGAGAGAGAGAGAGAGAGGGAATCTTAAGCAGGCTCCACACTCAGCACAGAGCTCAATGCAGGGCTCACTCCCACAACTCTGGGATCATGATCTGATGCAAAATGAAGAGTCAGACACTCAACCAACTGAGCCACCCAGGCACCCCAGAACAGTAATATTTTAAAGGAAATCATTTTTAATTTTTTTTTCTGAGCAGTCGGTCACAACAGTAGGCTTAAACTGTTCAATAAATTATGTTGTAAACAGATACACTGTCATCCAAGCTTTGTTGTTCCATTTATAGAGCATAGGCAGAGTAGACTTAGACTAATTCTTAAGGGCTCTAGGATTTTCAGAATGGTAGTGAGCATTGGCTTCATCTCAAAGTCACCAGGTGCATTAACTTCTAATGAGATAGTCAATCTGTTCCTTGAAGCTTTGAAGCCTGACTTCTCTCCAGCTATGAAAGTCCTAGATGATATCTTTTCCCAACATAAGATAGTTTTATCTACACTGAAAATCTGTTTTAGCATAGCCACCTTCATTAATGATCTTAGCTAGATCTTCTGGAAAACTTGCTGAAGCTTCTACATCAGCACTTGCTGCTTCACTTGTACTTGTAGGTATGGTAATGATTTATTTCCTTAAGCCTTGTGAACCAGCCTCTGCTAGGTTCAAACTTTCCCTCTGCAGCTTTCCCACCTCTCTCAGCCTTCATAGACTTGAAGAGAGTAAGGTTCTTGCTCTGGATTAGTCTTCAGCTTAAGGACATGTTGGTCTTCTATCCAGACCACTAAAACTTTCTCCATATCAGCAATAAAGCTGTTTCACTTTCTTATCATCCATGTGTTTATTGGAGTAGCACTTGAAATTTCTGCCAGGAACTTTTCCTTTGCACTCACAACCTGGCTAACTGTTAGGTGCAAGAGGCCTAGCTTTCAGCCCATCTCAGCTTTTGACATGCCTTCCTCAGGAAGCTTAATCATATCCAGCTTTTGATTTGAAGTGAGAGAAGTGTGGCTCTTTCACTTGAAGACTTAGAGGCCATTGCAGGTTATTAATTGGCCTAATTTCAATATTATTCTGTTTCAGGGAATAGGGAAGCCTGAGGAGAGGAGAAGAGACAGGGGATAGCCAGCCAGTGGGGCAGCCAGAACACACACAGCATTTATCAATTAAATTTGATTTACGGTTCCCTAAAATAGTTACAGTAGTAACATCCAAGACCATTGGTCACAGATTCACCATAAGAAATCAAATAAAATAAAAAATTTTGAAATATGGCTAGAATTACCAAAATGTGGTACAGAGACATGAAGTAAGCAAATGCTGTTGGAAAAATGGTGCCAGTAGGCTTGCTCGACACAGGGTTGCCACAGATTTTCAATTTATAAAAAGTGCAATATCTGTGAAGTGGAATACAACTCAATTCCCAGAGCCATGGGTTGGTAGGGATTGAAGGAATCAATTAATTTTAATGTTAGCATTTCCTGACGAATCTCAATTTCTAAGTTCATTGCTTTTGTTTTCCTGGTGGCTATCTCAGAAAGGAGCCTTATTGTAAATCTTATATAAACACCAAATCATAGATCTATACAGCTCAATTATTTTATTTCATAATTTAGACCCTCAAAACTTCTAAGGCTGATATAGAGGAGCACTTGTGATCTGGATCCTGATGCTCTCTTTGCCATCATTTCTTTTCCTACTCTCCTAACTCGCCTTGGTCCAGAGAAGTTGACAGACTCTCCTTTCAGTTCCCTGAATGGGATATGCTCTCTTTTGCCTCCTGGTCTTTGCATGAGGCCTTCCCTTGGGGTATTCTCTCTAACCATCAACTGGTTAGCTATTTGTTCATTTTCAGATTCTTAGTTTAAGTGTTACCTGTTCAGTCTTCCTGATTCTTTAGATCCTGATTTGAAACTGCAAAATTCCCACATGAGAGCTGTTAGTAAACAGTATTATAATGTCCTATAATTTTGTCCATTTCTTCCCTCTATAACATGGCTTGACAAACTTTTTCTATATAGGGACAGACAGTAAATATTTTAGGCTTTGTGGGCCACAGTCTCTGTCACAACAACTTGACACTGTCATTGTAGCATAGCCATAGCAAACTAGTCTTAGACAAAACATGGTCAAATGATTGTGTTCTAATAAAGCTTTATTTCTGAAAAATAAGCAATGGATTGGATTTGTCCCATAATTGTAGGAAATATATTTTGTTGACTGTTATGCCCTCAGCATGTAGCATAGTCCATAAAACACAGTAAGAATTCCACAAACATTTGTTTAGGGAATAAAGGGCAATCTCATAAGTGTGGCCAGAAAAATAGCCTCATTGTGACCATGAAAAAGTTGTGCAATTTAAGTAAATTTGTTGTGCATTCTTTCAAAGCAGTCATCAGTCCTTAATTTTTTTTCTTCTTTGCTGCTATCTAAAATCAGCATGTATTTAAATGGTCCAACTCAGTTTTTCTAATTTATCCTGTAAGGTAAGGCAGTTCTTACACAGACACATGAGGGCTGTACATTTCAAGCTGTGACCAGGAATGGTGGATATTTTTTCCTCTTTTTCTGCAGTGTGGTGTTTTCATCCCTGAGATCTAGTCTGTGCAATGTGGTTATTGGGAGTCTGGTATTTATTGACCATTCCTGTCTCTCTGCAGTGCATGGAGTTTGGGTAAGCGGTGATTCATTTGCAGAGATATCATTTATTTAGATTCATTTAATGGAGCTTCATGTGGTTTCTCAGCCATGGTTTACTTCCCCAAATTATGAACGGGAAATCAGGAGGTTTATGAGAATTTTGGCTTGTACCTTTGCCAGGTAATGAGTAAAACATGGTGTAGAGGATGAGAAGCCGTATTTGTGGTAGTCACATCTTTTAACCAGACATTGTCAGGATGTTGAGCCAGATTTGGTCAGATGAGCAAGTTAATCCCTGGGAAGACTCATTACTTCTGGGATATTTAGAAGAAAGAAATAATAGAAAAGATGCTTGTATTTTTAAAGTGACCCCAAAAACCATAATTATTTCCACTTCTTCCAGATTTAACTGTACTTTATGTAGTACCAGGGGAGTTTTAGCTGGTTTTGAGCACCAACCAAACCCAGATGAAAAGGGGCTTTAATACTCCACCTATCCTTAACTGGCTGCATGAGCTAAGAATGGTGAAAGACAGGCTCAGCCTGCCCCTGGTGCAGACATCTGACACTGCGCTTGCCAGCGTGAGAAGAACTCACTTCTGTGAGTTGAAGTACTATGTCAGGCCAAGTGGTCCTTCAACTAGAGATGAATTGTAATAAAAGTCCTTCACATTTGAAAGTTAAATGCAGACTAAAGAGGAAAAGAGGTTAATGAGAAGTTAGAACGAAAGAGTAAGGATTAAAAAAGAGGCCATAAACAGCAGTAAATTTTTTTTTAAGTTCCTTTATATTTACATTCATATTTACGTCATGTTTTACAGGGCAAAATAAATTCCTAAATAACTTTTACACTTATTCTTTCAACAGCTCTCTGAACTAAGAAGGGTTAAGCACAGATCCTCCTTTACTTACGATGGGGTTATGTCCTGGTAAACCCATTGTAAGTTGAAAATATCATAAATCAGAAATGCATTTAATACGCTTAAACTACGGAGCATCATAGCTTAACTAGCCTGCCTTAAACATGTTCAGAACATGTTGGGCAAAATCATCTCACACAAAGCCTATTTTGTAATAAAGCGTTGAATATCTCATGTAATTTATTGAACGCACTACTGAAAGTGAGAGACAGAATGCCCATCAGTGTATCAGTTGTTTACCCTGGTGACCACACGGCTGACTGGAAACTGCAGCTCACTGCCACTGCCCAGCAGTACAGGACAGCATCGTACCATATGTTGCTAGCCTGGAAAAAGACAAAAATTCAGAATTCGAAGTACAGTTTTTTCTGGATGTATACCCCTTTTGCACCGCTGTAAAGTTGAACAATTGTTAAGTTGAACCATTTTAAGTCAGGGACCATCTGTATTCTCTTTTTGCAAATGACAAAGCTGACTTTCAAAAAGAGATTAAGTGACTTGGTCACACCTAGTAGAGATCCTTAGAGGAAAGGAGGGAAAGACCCATGCTTAATTTTCATTGCCACTGACCTGGACAATTCACTGCTTTCTTCTATAGTTTCTTTTCAAATTCTAGACCTTGAGATTTCAGGGTCAAGGACTGGATTTCTGTTGGCCAGCATTTTCCCTGTGTCCTCATAGGTTGGTCTGGTTATTTCTTCTATTGTTTCCCATTAGTCTTATAGCCCAGTGCATCAGCCTAGGGAGAGGTGAATACGGAGGAACAGAGGCTTGGTGAAATACTGACCAGGAGCAGGAAGAGTTGTGTGCTGAAAGAGGAAGTTTGAAATAAAAGTAAGCCTAGCAGTTGCAGTAAGAATGTTCGTTCCCCAATAGAAGGAGACGTTATTTTTTTCTTGTGTGTTAGTGTAATTGTCGACATTGCTCAGGGCTGTTGTCATTTTATAAAGAACAGAAAGCGCACATCCATTTTATACTGGTCAATTAAAAGGCATATAAATGAATAAATACTTTAGCAAGCAGGATCAGTTGTAGTTTCTACTTAAATATGAATGCTACAGATGGTTTTCTTTTGGGCTGGGTCTAGGAACCATATGAGTAGATTTTTCTGCTTTAAGTTTAGAATGTAAACTTGATTCTTCGAGATTTGATCCCTGGTGTTCTCAGATGGCACACTGCTAGGTGGAAGAAAACTTCCACCAGATAACAAGATGTTATCTGCTTTGCTTGTAGCCTGATGCTATCATTGCATGTTAATGTTGCATTTGTTTATATGTCTTAGAAGCATTTACAATGTGTGCCCACAGTTTCTTCACTAGCAGATTCTCACTCAGGATACACTACTGGAAACTACCACCTTACATTTATGTAAACAATGATCTAACCATGCAAAATGTTTTAGATACAAATCCCAGATGCCCTTGTCTGTGTCAGGGAAGGTGCCCCAGAGCTTACTGCAGCCAGACCCAGTTAAACTTCTACACATGGAAATGCTGTGCTTTGTTTGCATTAATACCTTTGTACTCATGTTTTCTGCTCTGTTTTAACACATGGAGTTAGTTCCTCAGACTTCATACCAATCACTGAATATGGAATTCTTTCATCTAGTGGCAGATATTTAACATTTGCCTTCACATTTTTGTGTGTGTGCTGTTCCTCAATTTCAAAAGAAACTCTAATCCTATAGATGACTGGCCTTGGATTGATATTGTCATTATTATCATCCACGTTATTTTCTGCCAGTTTTTTGGGTCACTTCTGGTTCACTATCAGAAGAAGAATCAGACTACAGGAAGTTAAATGTTAAGCAAAATTTGAAAACACAGATTAAAATAATTTGGTGTATTCACAGAGAAGAGCAGGAAAAACAGAAGGGAACAGTTGGGTCCAAGAATAATAATCAGTTTATAGAATGATAGAACTCTGAATCAAGATTTAAAATAGTCGAGTGGCTGCTCAGTTCACCAATCTTTGACCCCTGTCATTATATTTATAGCATCATCACTGTTTCTTCCTTTCATAAGCAAGTGGCTTTGGATGTGGGTATTGAAAGGGCAAATGGCCTAGGAACCAAGAAACCTGGATTCAAGATCTGACTTTGCTGCTTGGATAAGAGACTTAAAGTCTCTGAGTTTGTTTTTCCAGCTGTAAAAGGAGATTAATGACAATTGGTTGCCTCCTCTAAGAGATTAAGGTGAGGTAAACATAGCAGAATATGGAAGCACTTAAAAAATTCTACAGTTTTATGCCTACATCAGGAATTTTGATGTTGAGCATTATTTCTATACTCAGTTACATTATAATTTGATAATTTATTATGCTCCCACAAACTTTTTAGAAGAGATACTATACCTGTTAGGAATGTGGTCTTGGGACCAAGGCTGCTATTTTTCAGCAGCGACTTTTGTATTGTATGTACTGAAGAGCAAGTGCTGAGAGACCCACCTGATGAAAATAAACAGTCAAACAAACAACAACAACAACAGAACAGAAGAATGGAAGCATATGTGATAAATGGAAGAAGTGAGAAACCATGGGGTTCCAGAGAGTTCTTGACAAAGTATGAGCTTGAGCTGAGTTTCTTGCTCTGAGATTTTGGTAATATCCCTGATTCTCCACAATAAGTCTCTCTTTACTAAGGTTAGTTTAAATATGACTTAGTGCTTTTGAAATAATCCAAGGGACGTGATGATGAAGAAAGAGACTGTCAAGTTATATTGTCTTTGGTGACATCTGAATAGGCTAGTTGAATGTCACAGTTGGTCACTGATTATTTTATACTTATTTAGTAAAATTATTTTGTGCTGAAAGGGGGGCTCCTCTACCGTGGAAATCTAAAATAATTATTAAGGCATATTTCAGTCATTACAGGAGACTTTTGAACCAAATGATATCACCAGTGACATAGAATCATGGAAAGAACATGGAGTAGGGTCAGATGACCTCTCTTCTTAGTTTTAGCTCTATACATGTGATGTTTGATATGCTACTTCATTCATCAGTGCCTCGGTATCCTCATCTGTAAAATATGGAAGCTGGAATTGATGAGTTTCCATGCCCTTGCAGCTCTAATAATCTCATTATTCTATTACTGGTAGTGCTCCAAAGGTGCTGTCCCAGGTGGTTGATGTAAAATAAAAATTTTTGCAGGATGACTAAATGATAATAATTAATTGATAATAGTTATTGTGTAGATTAAAATGCTAACTAATAGATTCACATTCAGGCAAATAGCAAAGACCTTTAAACAACCAGAAAATAAAATACATTGAAGGAATAAGAAAACTGAATCCACAAGTCAGCAATTATGGATCACATGACTGGCTTAGAGTATTTCCTTATCCCAACTTGAAATTTTGGCAAATCTATGGGACACAATTATGTCTATCAGGTACTACTTCACTCAAAAAAAAAAAGATACATTTTTACTCAATGAGGAAGGTATATTTGGGATAGATGTATAGACTAGAGATGGATCTCAATGTTTCAGTTTTTTCCCCAACCATCTACTTGGAATTTCCTTTTCATACCACAAACCCTTTACCAAGTGGCAAGGATCCCACTGTCTAATTTGCCAGATGACAATTTAAAAGTTTTAGAAGTGTTAAAGAAAGGGAATATGCACATGAAGGAGACTGGATAGGGCTGAGCAAAGACTATAAATGAGTCAATGTCCTATTGAATAATAATATACCAAGTAGTATACCAGAGACTATCAACATAAGCCCATTACCCTACAGATGTGAAATGAATAGGTAATGGTGCTCCTGCAAATGGTGATTCATGGTCTGTAGATTTTGACATGGAATTTGTTAGTCTCCTTGGCACTGGCCCTGGGCTATACTCAGAGCCTTCTAATGCTTACTCCTGTCTTCTCCCTGTGATTATCCTTGTTATGTTTTATTATTTCCAGCCCCATGATTAAGATGATAATCACTGGAACTGAGGACATTAAGGAATTGATTTTGGCTCAGGTCATGATCCCAGAGTCATGGGATCAAGCCCCACATCCGACTCCATGCTGAGTGTGGAGCCTGCTTCAGAGTCTCTCTCTCTTTCTTCCTCTCATGCTCTCACTCTCTCTTTCTAAGAAACAAAACAAAACAAATGAAACAAAAGCAAACCAAAACAAAACTAAACTACACAATGACTTCACTGCCATTAGAATAAAATCTACATTCCTGACTATGATCTAAAACAGGGATGAGCAAATTATAGCTTATAGGTCAAATCCAGCCTGACACCTGTTTTTGTAAATGAAGTTTTATTGGAACACAGCCATGTCCATTTATTTACTTACTGTTTATGGGTGGTTTAGTGCTAGTGGGGCAGAATTTAATAGTTGCAACAGAGACTGTATGTCCTAAAAAACCTAAAATATTTGCTATCTGGCCTATTGAGAAAGTATTTGCCAACCCCAAATCTATGACATCTTTGTATTGGGGGTGGGGTAGAAAAAGAAAGTAATAATTACACACACACACACACAACACACGCACATGCACAGACGCACACAAATTGGTGATAGTACTTGAAATCCAAGTTAAAGAATTTTGAGTGTCTTAGGCTTCACTGTTAACTCTTTAGAACTACCAGGAATTTTGCCATTCTATGACTTCTCCAACAAATTTGCTATTAGAATTTCTAAGTTTGTGCCTTTCTGCAAAGAACTCTGCCAGTAGAGCAGATACATTGTTGAAAAACTGCCTGTGTTGATGTAATTAGAACACTACTTATATCTCAGGATGAACATGTTTTGTAGAAAACCAACTTTTCCAATTTTTAAATATAAGTGGGAAATAGCTTTGCTACTCAAAAGTTTGCATTAAAAGTAATTTCTCAGGAATACATCTGCTCTTGTACATAGGTAAGCACCAACTTGGTCTTTCCTTCTAGAATCTGTCCAGGTGATTTCAGGCCAAGGAATGCCTGTGAGCCTGCTTAAAATCTCTCTTGTTAGGGGCGCCTGGGTGGCTTAGTCGGTTAAGCGTCCGACTTTCGCTTAGGTCATGATCTCGCGGTTCGTGGGTTCGGGCCCCGCGTCGGGCTCTGTGCTGACCGCCAGCTCAGAGCCTGGAGCCTGTTTCGGTCTGTGACTCCCTCTCTCTCTGACCCTCCCCTGCTCGCGCTGTCTCTCTCTCTCCTAGAAATAAATAAAACATTAAAAAAAAAAAATCTCTCTTGTTATATAGTTGGTGCTTCTTGTAGATGTTTTGGACTTGTAGAATCAAGAAAGGTGTTTAGGGGTGCCTGGGTAGCTCAGTTGGTTGGGCAGCCAACTTCGGCTCAGATCATGATCTCACGGTTTGTGGGTTTGAGCCCCACGTCCGGCTCTGTGATGACGGCTAACTGAGAGCCTGGAGCCTGTTTCAGATTCTGTGTCTCCCTCTCTCTCTGACCCTCCCTTTCTCACGCTGTCTCTTAGAAAAAAAAAATGTTTAATGTAAGGGTGGGCATAAAGGAAGGAGGAAGAAATCAGCACTGGATTTCCCCAGCAATAGAGAACGTTCCATAATATTTTCATAATATTCACATAATATTCACATAATATTCACATAATATTTTCAGGTGATAAATACCCTGAATTATGTTGCTACATTTCTAAATTTTATTATACTGCCACAGTCTCAACCTCCCTAATATTGATTGCCAAATAAATACAGGTATCCCCTCCTTTTCCAAGGTTCTTCTTAAGACACTTCACTTTTTATGAAAGACCTACATTAGTACCAAGAGAAATTCGAAGAAGATTTTCACTTTTATGAAGAGAGCCATTACTGACTAATTAATATAGGTCTTTCGTAAAAGTGAGGTGATGAAACACAAACTTTTGGAACGTATGGGACCCTTTTTACCCCATTTTAGCTTATGAAAGATTTTTTTTAGGAGCATTGTACTTTCAGAGAGCAAAGGAAACGTGTACTGCCAAAATTTGAAGCTGCACAGGGTATGGTAAGCAGTAAGCACATAAATATATTTGTTGAACAACTATAACAAAACATAAAAGCTGGAGGGTTTTCTTTTTCTTTTTTTTTCATATTTGTTTTACAGGGTTTTTTTGTGGTAAAAAGCATATACTAAATCTACCATCTTCACCATTTTTAAGTGTATAGTTGAGTATATCAACGATACTCACATTGTTGTGAAATAGATCTTTTTCATCTTGCAAATCTGAAATTCTACCAATTGGACTGCTTTAGATACCTCATATAGGTGGAATTATACAGTAGTGATCTTTTCATAACTGACTTACTTCACTTAGGTCATCAAGGTTTATCGATGTTATAGCATGTGACCTCCTTTTTAAGGTGGAATAATATTCCATTGTATACCACATTCTGTTTATCCATTTACCCACTGACTGACATCTAGGTTGCTTCCGCTGTTGACTCTTGTGAATAGTGCTGTTATGAAGATGACTGTGCAAATAAAAGACTCTGCTTTCAATTTTTTGTGGCATATATACCCAGAAGTGAGATTGGTGGATAGTATAGTAGTTCTATTTTGAATTTTAACAAAAGTTTTATTTAGTATAATTTAACTTAATATGTTAGAAATTTGTTTTCATAACTGTATGGTCTGTTTCCCAGTGTGATTTAACAAAAAACTATGAAGAGCATAAGAGATATAAATAGTTTTACTATGAGCAAGAGAATGAGGTCACGATGGAAACAATAGTAAGATCATACCAAAAATGCTAAGTAGACTTGAGGTCTCAGTTTAGGCTGGTGATCAGAAATTTATAGTGATAGTAATATAGGCAGATGCTGTTAATACAGTTGCTACTACTACACGATAATATCGATTGACTTTTGAGTTGATAATCTGGGGCATTTTATGGTAGGTGATGAGTTACAAACTCAAAGCACTTTCTCTATAATATCCTTTTTACTATTTGGCTTTAAAGAACAACATGCCCCACAAGTAACCTACTCAGAACCGCCAACTGAAAATAGTAGTTAGGGAGGCAGCAGGAGTTCAGGCCCTGAGGTTGTCATCATGTGTAGCTTTCATAAGTTTCTTTCTTAAAGTTCAAAGTCATTAAAGTAATTCCTCAGCAGGGGCTCCACTCATCATGCTTTGTTCTGCAGGGGTAATTACCATCAACACTAATGGGAATTCTGTATTTGACTCAAGAAGTAAGCACAGCACTAGTTCCTGAAACAGAACACAAGAGTTAATGATCTGCATCTAAATGTTGTCCCAGGATTTCAAGAGAAAGGGAATTCAGTGGGCAGAATTAGAAGAACACTTAAATAAAATTTTCCATTGCCTCTGCACTTAATACATACTTATCAAGAATTTAAGAAGGCATGAAAATGTAAGATATTATTTAGACAGACTAGAACAACAATCATTTAAATGGTTGTTATGTGTGAGGCAATATGCATAGTGTTTTATTTTTTACTTTAGATTTTACTTGTTCACTTTTTCTCACAGCAGCCTTTGAGATATTTGCCCCATTTTACAGGTGTGGAAACTGAGAATAGAAATCAGTAGTTTTCCAACACTTGGAACAGGTGTCAACACTGAGCTAAGGACTGTGGGAGCATATTCAGAGAGTATTCCTTTTAGGGTCTCATCTGAAAAACAAAAGTACCTATTGTTACTACAACAGGGAAAGTTATATGCAGCAATGAAGGCCTGACCCTACTTTTTAGGGTCCCCTCTAGAGTGGGCACCTCATCCCAAGCTCTATTCACAAACTCTTCTACTTATACTCAGCCATCCCTTAACTATGCATTTGGCCTAGAGGTGCATGTGTTGACAGTCTGGCCCACTCTTGGAAAGATGGACATCTACACAGACTATGGAAGTGGGATTGGGGCATTTGTATTAGAATGCTCTAACACAAATCCTACATGGGTCATGATCTAAAAGAGGTTGAGTGACACATTCTTTTAGTTCCAGGAAAGCCTCACCCTGTGAGAGGAGTGTGGCCAGAGGAGGGCCAAGTTAGGACCTCCTAAAGTATGGGCACAGTGAAGAGGTCCAAGAGGTCAACTTGACTGTTGGCTTTCAAAAGAAATTAGAATACTAACAGAGGAGTTGAAAATTTTCTAGTTTCCCCAGACTTTGTGATCTTCTTTGCAGTGTCTTTTCCTCATATAGTCTTTACCATCTCAGTAAATGATATTACCATCTTTATAGTTGCCCAGGCCAAAACCTTGAAGTCATTCTTAAGTTTTCTCTTTCACTCATAAATTGCATCTAAACCCTTAGAGCAAATTCTCTCAGTATTATCTTTGAAAGGTCTCCAGAATTTGACTACTCTTAGTTGCCTCTAGTATTACCACCGTCTTCCAGCCACCATCACTTCTCTCTTGAATGAACTATTCTCTATGTTTCCTGCCTCTCACCTAGTCTGTTCACAGCACAGCAGCAGTCTCACTTGGAGACTTGTTCTCTCTATCTAGAATGCTCTAATACAAATATCAAATGACTTGCTACCTCACCTGCTTCCTTCAGATGCCATTTTCTTAGTGAGGGCCTCTCTGCTTGAGCCATCTGAAACTGTCACCCACTGGACATGCCCTTCCTCCTTCCCTTCTTTATTTTCCCCTTTCTGACATACATTTATTTTACTTATTTTGATTGAGTAGTTTCTGTCTTCCTCCGTTAGAATACAAGCTCACTAGACCAGGAATTTTTTTGTCTGTTATACTTACTGCTGCAACTTTGGAATGGTGCTTGGTGCACAATAGTCACTAAATACATTTTTAGTGAATAAATGAATGAATGAATGAATGAATGAATGGACAAATGAATATCAGTAGAGTTAAACTAGCCAGCTCTTGGTTCATTGGCTGTGTGTGTGTGTGTGTGTGTGTGCGCACGCTCATGCGTGTATACATACCAGAATAGAAACACAGGTGCAAGAGAGTAGTTTCTAAATCTTGCCTTGTAGCTATCCTGACACATACTTAATCCTGGATGATAACCTAGCTGATGCTTGATCAGACATTTGATGCTATATCATTTTATATAGTAGATTTTTAGAAACAACTGAATCATCCAAAACCTCTTCTTTGGTGCTTGTCTCTAACCGTCAGCCCTGCAGAAGGTCTAGATCTTAGCAGCCACATTTGTACTATGAGTTCCGACTGCTTGGATATAAGTATAACAGAATTACATAATGCTGCAAACTGTGGAAACTCAGAATAAGAGTGGCATAAACAAAGTCGATCTCTCTCCTCATACAAATTAAGTCTAAGGGCAAGCAGACTAAGACTTGATTGGCAGCTGCTTAATGAGGACTAAGATTTCTAATTTGTTTTTCCCCTATCCTCAAGATAAGCTTATTCTACATGGTATATGATGGCTGCTTAAGCTCTAGCCATCAAGTTCTTCTTCCTTTTAGCAGAAAGGTTGTAAAATTCAGGATGGGCCTGGAATGTCCTCTTGTCAGAAAGCAGGTGCATGTGCAGTGATGTTGGAAGCCATGTTAAAAATATAATGGAGTCACACAGGGGGCTCCCACCAGTTAATCTGAGCATCACAAAGAGAATAATAATTACAATTAATCAAAACAATTAGAATCTAGGATTGGGCAAGCATTCATAATGTTGCCTAAAAGAAGCAAGTTAATAAAAAATCTATAAAAAGGTAATATAAAAGAAAGGTGATTATAATAGGGCTTGTCTACATTTTATTTTATATTTAGAATTATTTGGATGAGTAGTTTTTCTTTTTTTATATGTATTTTTATTTTTGGTGGAGCAGAGCACAAGTCGGTGGGGTGGGGGGTGCAGAAAGAGGGGAACAGAGGATCCAAAGCAAGTTCTGCTCTGACAGTCTGGCAGCAATGAGCCCGAGGTGAGCTAGAACTCATGAACCATGAGATCATGACCAGACCTGAGGTTGGACGCTCAACTGACTGAGCCACCCAGGTGCCCCTAGTTGTTTTTTTGTTTTTAATATATGTTACTAGAAAGCATTCATTCCAAGAAGTGGGATAGCATATTATTACAAAGAATAATTCTGGAGACAGACTAATTCAAATCTGAATTTTATCCCAGCTTTATTATTTACTAATCTTTTTGTTCTTATTTCCTCACTTACGAAGTAAAAATAGTAGTACCTACTTCATAGGGTTGGTGTGTATTTAAATGAGACAATACACTTAGAATTGTGCTTACACTACACTCATGTATGGTCTTTCTAAAAATCTATGTATCTATCTGGAAACCAACTTGACAATAAACTATTTGTAAAAAAAAAAAGATTATAATGTTTCATCAAAGTGATACAACATAATTTGCTTAATCAAACATATATTTATGATTCTTTTCATTTAAAAAAATCTGTAGCTTAAATAACGTCTTAGGATAAATTCTCAAGAATGAAGTTAAAGTATTAAACGTAATGAATATTTTCTTTAAAAAAATCTATGTATCTATCAAGCTATCTACCTACTTATGTACCTCTCTCTAGGAAATGAAAATAAAATCTTATTTTTTAAAAAATGTTTATATATTTATTTTAGAGATAGAGAAAAAGAGAGAGGGGCAGGGGCAGAGAGAGGAAAACACAGAATCCAAAGCAGGCCCCAAGCTCTGTGCTGTTAGCATAGATCCCAATGCAGGGCTTGAATTCACAAACTGTGAGATCATGACCTGACCCGAAGTTGGCTTCCTAACTGACTGAGCCACCCAAGTTCCCCTAAAATCTTGTTTTCTTTAAAAAATGTATTTTCGAAGTCAGCTACACAATTTAGTGCCCAAATATTTGATCTCTCCTGAATTATTTCAAATGGTTTATTCCAGGTACGTTAGCATAAATTTATAATGACAAAACAAGTGATCTGTTCTTGCATGTATTAGTATGCTCATAATCACACATTTGACTCCGAAACTGTTCCCTTCTTTGCTCTAAATATAAATAAATAGACAGATATATAGATAATTTGGATGGATGTATATGTAGATGATAGATAGATATTTAAAATGTCAACAAACATTAATTTGAATAGGGTTTCTGTCACTCTCAGTAGAAAATTGTTTGATTATTCTAACTATAAATTCCTCAAAAGGAGAATCTCTAATGGTAAGAAGAGTGCCTGTTATATAGCATGTGGTTAAAAAGTTGGTGCTGAAATGCAATAAACATAAAGAGGTTTTTGTATAAGTATTTGAGAATAGATTCCAAATCTTAATATTATATTCCATTAGAGTGATGTTGCAAAATAGCCTATTCATGTCTTGAGTAAGGAAAACATCTTAGTGTTCATTTTTTTCTTCAACTGCCTGCATCACTACTTATTTTGACAGGCAGAAAAGTAAGACCAGTGGTTTGGGGTTTTGTTTTTTCTTCACTACTTGTAGCTAAAATTTTGTTTGTACCTCATCTGTATTATTGTGAAATAACAAATATATGGTAGCATTGTTTGTAAGATTTGGATGTGGGGGAGATTTGACTTAAAATTTCTCTTCCTTCAAAAGATGTTTTAAAATTTTCCTTCTAGAATTTTTGGGGACATATACTAATAAAATAATAATCCCATGAGCAGGGAATTCCAATCCAGTCCTCTATAGCACTTAACACTGGCAGAATTGAATTTGGGATGGGGGAAATGGTGGGGGAAAGGGAGAGAGGCAAATCATGAGAGACTCTTGAATGCTGACAAAAACTGAGGACTGATGGATGTGGGGGGAGGGGGGATGGGCATGGAGGAGGGCACTTGTGAGGATGAGCACTGGGTGTTATATGGAAACCAATTTGACAATAAACTATTTGTAAAAAAATAAATAAACAAACAAATTTTAAAAAAAGATTTAAAAAAAAAGAATTTGGGAGACAAGGTGTAACATGCAGAGTCTGGAATATAAATCCAAGTTTCTAATTCGGACTCAGCCAGGTAGTTGTGTGATCCCATGACAGTCATTTAACTGCTTTCACAGGTTATTTTCTCCCATTCTTTCCATATCTCACCCCAGACCTGCTAATGTGTGAGGCCTAAAATTTTTAATTAAAGTTCCAAAGTAGTCTCCCTTGTTAGCAGGGATTTGATCCTAATCACCCAGCAGATGCCCAAAACCATGGATAGTACCAAACCCTATATATATTATGATTTTTCCTATACATATATACCTATGTCAAAATTTAATTTATAAATTAGACACAGTAAGAGATTAACAGCAATAACTAATCATAAAATTGAATGATTATAACAACATACTGTAATAAAAATGATGTGAACATGGAAAAAACCATTGTATTCCATTTAAAATGGGTTAGTTCATTTTTGATGGTACTTGTGACATACTGATATATGTCTTCCTTAAGATTCCATCTTAGTAATTTTAGTAATTTATCAATTAAACTTTGAGACGCCAATACATCTAGGTATTGGTCTACATTTGCCAACTTCCCTTATAGTTAGGTGTGGCATGCGACTAAGTTCTGTTCAGTAAGATCTCAATGAAAGTATGATGTAGGACTTGGAAGTCTCCTTAAAAGAGGAGGCCGTGATATTTTTTTCTCCCTTCTTTCTTTCTGCTTCCTGAAATACAAGTATGATGACTGGAGTTCAGGCAGCCACTCCAGGTCCTAAGGCGATGCACTGTAAATGGTCAAACAGCAAGACAGAGGAAGCAAGACATTGCGGAGCTACTATATTCTTGGACTGTCTACCTATGCAATCTTTTTAACATGAAAAATATATATGCATATATCTCCATTAGGCAACTGTTATTTTTAAATTTTAATTTTTAAATTTATTTTTATTAATTTATTTTTTAATTTAGATTTTAGTTAGTTAATGGTGCAATATTGGATCAGGAGTAGAATTCAGTTTTTCATGATTTACATACAATACCAGTGCTCATCACAAGTGCTCTCCTCAGTACCCATCACCCATCTACCTAATCTCCCATACACCTCTTTCCATCAATCCATAGTTCTCTATCATTAAGAATTTCTTGTGGTTTGTTTCCCTCTCTTCTCTTTCCCCTTTTCCCCATACATTCATCTGTAATGTTTCTTAAATTCCACATAGGAGTGAAATTATATAATATTTGTCTTTCTCTGATTGACTTATTTTGCTTAGCATTCTAGCTCTATCCACATTGTTGTAAATGGCAAGATTTCATTTTTGATGGCTGAATAGTATTCCAGTGTGTGTGTGTATCACATCTTCTTTATCCATTCATCACTCGATGGACATTTGGGGTCTCTCCATAGTTTGACTATTGTTGATAATGCCGCTATAAACATTGGGGTGCATGTGTCCCTTCAAATCTGTATTTTTGTATCCTTTGGATAAATACCCAATAGTACAATTGCTAGATCATCGGGTAGTTCTATTTTTAGCTTCTTGAGGAACCCACATATTGTTCTTCAGAATGGCTGCACCAGTTTCCATTCCCACCAGTAGGGCAAAGGGTTCCCTTTTCTCTGCATCCTAGCCCTGATGTTTCTTGTGTTCATTTTAGCCATTTTCAATGTTGTGAGGTGGTATCTCATCATGGTTTTGATTTGTATTTCCCTGATGCTGAGTGATATTGAGCATCTTTTCATGTGTCTGTTAGCCATCTGGGTGTCTTCTTTGTAAAAGTGTCTATTCATGTCTTCTTCTCATTTCTTAAGGGGTTATTTGTGTTTTAAGTGTTGAGTTTGATAAGTTCTTTATAGATTTTGTGTACTAACCCTTTATCAGATATGTCATTTGCAAATATCTTCTCCCATTCCGTGGACTGCCTTTTAGTTTTTTTGATTGTTTCCTTCACTTTGTAGAAGCTTTTTTTTCTTTATGAAGTCTCAATAGTTCATGTTTGCTTTTGTTTCCCTTGCCTTCAGTAACAAATCTAGTAAGAAGTTACTCTAGCCAGAGTCAAAGAGGTTGTTGCCTGTGTTCTCCTCTAGGATTTTGATGATTTTGTGCCTCACATTTAGGTCTTTCAGCCATCTTGAATTTGTTTTTGTGTATAGCAGAAGAAAGTGGTCCACTTTCATTCTTCTGCATGTCACTGTCCAGTTTACCCAGCATATTTGTCTAAGAGACTTTTTTCTAATAACCAGTCAAATCCAATTCCAAATTATGAACTATCATCCAGTTATTTAAGACACATTTGAAGACCTTTGTGTACAAAGCACTGTACTAAGTACCATGTAGGATACAAAAGTTGCTTAAGATTTTGATCTCTACTCTCAAGATCTTAAAATTTAATAAGGAATACAAGGATATGCACATATAATTACAATATAATTCAGTTTGTGCAGTCGCACATATGACTCAAATATTTTCATTTGTTTTTCCTAGATAATGCTGTGAAAGTGGTTGCCCATAAGTACTTGGGAAGTGGATAATGAGTGATACAGCAGGTAAGAAGTGTACAGAATATTCAGATACTAATAAAGATGGGATTCATTCTCACAATGTGGTTTTTTCCCCCTCTGAACCATCTCAATGTCAATTACGGATATTGTGATGGGAAGGTAGGTTTCTGATGATATACATATATAAAATTATAATTCACATTTGATTCTATCCTAGATTGAATTCAGAATGAACAAGACTGCATTCATTTAAAATAAAATTTAGGATTCATTTGGGGGTTTGGTGTTGTATCTATTTCATGATAGAGTGAGGGGATGGCTTATGTATTCTGTATGAAATTACTCTTACATTTGGCTGCAACTCATCACAGACAATAATATGGAAGGATTGAAAGGAAAATTATACAGGTATATAAATTACATTAAAAACATGCCAGTTTTAAGAGATGTAAATAATCAGTAAAACTTCAGAATAAGCTTCCCCTAAAAAAAGATGATTTGTGAATTCATGCCAAAACAATATATGTAAGTGATATAGTATGTTGCCTACTTTGGTTTAATAGTCTCACTGAAGATATCTTTAAAAAAATACAAATGGGTATATTTTTCTGGATCTGTCCCAGGACTATGAATATGAGCATATTAATATCTGCAATAACAGATGACTTGTCTTGCCATCATTAAAACACATACCTGGAATAAGTCATTTGAAAATTTACTTCAGGATGGATCGAATATTTGACTGCTCAAATGCGTAGTGACTTAGAAAATACTGTTTCTGGGGCGCCTTGGTGGCTTAGTCGGTTAAGCGTCCGACTTTCGCTTAGGTCATGATCTCGCGGTTCGTGGGTTCAAGCCCCGAGTCAGGCTCTGTGCTGACTGCCAGCTCAGAGCCTGGAGCCTGTTTCCGAGTCTGTGTCTCCCTCTCTCTCTGACCCTCCCCTGCTCACTCTGTCTCTCTCTCTCTCCTAGAAATAAATAAAAATATTTAATAAAAAAAAAAAAAGAAAATACTGTTTCTTAGAGAAAACCAGATTTTGTTTTCATGTCCTGTCAGTGAAATGTAGATAAAAAAATCTATTTCAAGCTATATTATATTTGCCTAAACCAAAAGTGTCAATTTTACTTTTACTGTTTGTAATGCCCTTCACAGTTTTGTTGTTTACCTTTGAAGTACTATCCTCAACATTTCAGTGTGTCTAACAGGCAAAGTCTTCAGGTCCAGGAATATATCACAAAAAGAACTCAATGGATGTTAATAATTAAGAGTTTATGTTGTGGACCTTGTGGTAGAGTCTCATTGCCAAAGAAATACTACTTAAAGAGGCAGCCTGGTGATGAAGTGAAAAAATATGGGCTTTGTAGTAAAAGACAAAAACTAACATAGAAAACCCTCAGACCTGGCTCAGTCTATTCTTTATAATTATATGATCTTACTTAGGATATTGAACTTCTCTTGAGTCTCACCTTGATAAGTTGTGGAGAAATATTATTCAGAGGTTAAAATTATGGATATAGAAATCCAACTGACTGGATTTTAATCCTCACTGGCTCTGTGTAATTTGGGGAAAATTACTTAAACTCTCGCAGCTAAATGCTTCAAGTGTGAAATGAGTGTAACAATAGTACTTGTTTCACAGAGTTATTTAATGCATGAAATGTATTTAGTGGGATGCTTGGGTGGCTCAGTCAGCTAAGCATCTGACTCTTGATTTCGGCTAGGTCATAATCTCATGGTTCGTGGGATCAAGTCTCACATCAGGCTCTGCACTGATAGTGTAGAGCCTGCTTGGGATTCTCTCTCTCTCTTTCTCTTTGTCTCTCTGTCCCTCCTTGGCTCACACAATCTCTCTCTCAAAGTAAATAAAATAATAATTTAAAAATAGTATTTAGCATGTCATAGAGTAATTTTTAAGTAATTATTATATCTGGACTTCTTCCTTATTATTTCTGTTGCTGTTTATAAAATGGAGAAAATCATGTATATTTTACGGAGGATTGGGTTAAATACTATACATAAGTGATCCATGGTGGTGCAGAGTAGATGTTCAATATATGTCAACTATCTTCTGTAAAATATTCTGGAGTTATTTTATGAAGAGTAACTGAGAAAATACATTTAAGGCCCAGCATCAAGAACAGAATGAAATACATGCTCAATAAATGTGAGTGCCAACATGGAAACATTTTCTTTTCTCACAGACTCAATTATGAAAAGGTACCAAAAAATATATGAGAAATGGATTCCCACATTGTTAGGAATATTCTCCGTAGTTTCAATGTTTTAAGGACAAATCAGCCTTTGCTCGTGTTGACATTAGAGAAAACCACCTTGATGTCAATTCAAACATCTAAAGAATTAACTGCCACCTGAGTGAGACTGACCTTCCATGGTCATGATCTTTCCAAATTCTCCTTTATTGTCTGACATCAGTGAGGAGCTTTTGGAGACTTCCCACTATAACTTCCTTTCCATGAAAAGCTAGCTTTCTTTGGGACACCCATCTCCATGTGAAACTGTTGGTGTTGTTTGCCTCAGAATGAACTTCATTTTGCACTTTGGATTTGCAGCAACCCAAATCACATCATTCCCTGGTGTCCCACCAGTCCTCTCGAGATATAATCACTATCCACCCGTGCAATGAATACCTCACCTGGTTTCTGCAAGTATTTAACAGGGAAAACCACATTTGGGACAGAACACTGGGTTGTATGCCCTGGGGGTCAGATGGGGGGTTGCTGGAAGAGTTCCAGACAATCTGTTTGTTTTTATTTTTTATTTTCTATGTGAAAAGCATGTACCTCCCAGTACCACAGTATAGATGCTGCTGCCAAAACTATTTATGCACTACCCTCATTTCCCGGGCTGAGAGTCATACTCCTCCGTTTACAGTGATTATCAACATTCTTTACACCAAACTGCCCTCAGAGCAAAGGACTTGGCAGGGCGCAGCAGCAGTGTCAGCAACTTCTCAGCTTTTGGATTTCAGATTCAGAAATGGAAGTTTTCAGAGCCCATGGATATTTTGCTCAACTATGGATATTTTGCTCCACATCTGCTTCCCTCTGCAGGGGGTGGGAGGTAGACTGGGAGTGGGGCTGGGTGTCTGTGGTGATTGTTTCCATTGTTTGTCTCAGGCTCCCACGGAGGCAGCAGACTCTGATGGAAAGAGCATTGGCTTTGGAGTTAGTCAGATCTGCGTTCACATCTCAGCTATGTCCTTATTTGCATGTACTTGGGCAAATCATTGAAATCTTTCCGAGACCCATTTTAGTCATCTATAAAATGGGTTTCGTGATTACAGAACTTGCAGTGTTGGTGTAAGGATTAAATTACATAATTATGGGAAAGCTTTCAACAGATGTTATTTTTTCCCTTCATTTGTTACTTAACCCTCATGAGATAGAAACATATGACTCCCTTGGCTACTATGGCCAGGATGTCCTTGCTGCTGTGAGTGTCCGAAAACTTGTGTCTGCCGAAGAGCTGTAAGTGAAATAGATAACTGATCATTATCCCAATTATCCCTATTTCTATAGGTCACACCAAACTTGGTGACCACAGAGTATGGGGATCTGACATAGCGGTTTTTAACTCTAAATTCTATCCCTCTAACTCTCCTTCCCCTGCCATCTTCCCATCCCTAATGGAAGTTGATGATTTCTAGCTACTATTACTGGTACAGTCTTCATTCTGTCCACCTCTGGCTACTACATTCTGTAGTAGCTGTTGCTGCTGTCAGAGCCTGTCAGAAATGACCAGCTCTGATGCCTCAGGTGCTATGGCTGTCAGCTTTGTTGATGGCATTTGTCATCACAACTTCACTTCTTGCTGCTGCATTTATCACAATGACTCCTGGTATTTCCACCACCTGGATCTTCTCGGCCAGGGAAACCTCTCTTCTTACAATGATTACAGGGGCTAGCCTGACTCTAGGACTTAGAGCTGTACGAAGGAACCTGAAACACATGAGTTTCCAGAGGCTGGGTGAGTACATATTGTCTGAGACACACCACTCCGGATTCTCTATGAACACACTCAGTGTCCCTGAATGAGTCAGTTTCTAAGAATTGGGCTTGAGCCCCCCAAGTTATTTCCTTCTACCCAAAAATCTTTTTTTAAAAATTTTAAACATTTATTTATTATTAAGAAACAGAGAGAGACAGACCATGAGCAGGAGAGGGGCAGAGAGAAGGGGAGACACAGAATCCGAAGCAGGCTCCAGGCTCTGAGCTGTCAGCACAGAGTCCAATGTGGGATTTGAACCCACAAACTGTGAGATCATGACCTGAGCTAAAGTCAGACCCTTAACCAACTGAGCCACCCAGGCACCCCCAAAAATATTAATCATGGTGTCCAAGGGATGACTTTAGCCTCCAAATATCTTCTCTGACCCCCAGGTGTAACTAACCCACCACAGACAGGAAGAAGTAAATAGCAAATAAATGTGCAGCAATTTATTCTGGGTGGGGAGCTTTGTATTGTATCCTTGGAGTTCATTTTTAAGGATATATAATTATATACCTGCTGATGCCCAGGAATGGGGTACAAAGGCACAAAGAGAAGAAAGATAGTTTGAGTGATGGTACAGAGTCAGCAGGCAGGTAAATGCAGCCCCAAGTCATGGAAGCTTAGAGTGCATTGCATAGGTTTTCACATCTGGAAGAAATTAGGTTACACATATCTAAGTGATAGCAATTAGTAACAGAAATAGTAAGAGCATAAGACGTGTACTTGCTGATTTCTGTGTGGGAAAGGAATAAAGACTTTCTGAAGACATGTAGAAAAAAAGAAAATAAGAGAACTCATACTAAGAGACACCATTATCAACCACCTGAGGCTTAGATAATGTAGCTATAAAATGTAAAATCCAAACCATGACTCTTTTGAGAACAACAAGGGCACTATTACATGAAACTTTCCTAGACACAGAATTAGAGTGTATGGTCACCGCAGGCTTAGAACCTCACCAATTGCTGTGAGGATTGACTGATAGACACACCAAATGTGCATCTGTGTGTGCTTTATAATTTATTGTGATTGTTTATACCCCAGTTAAATGTTGGTGAACTGTACATTACTCACTCTGTAGTAAAGATTCAAGTCGTTTGAATTAATCTTTATGTTTTTGTTACATATTTTCAAGATAAAAGAACCCTTTTAGGGATTATTAAAGAGAGCTACCTGATCCTACTTGAAATTTGTTTCTATATTTATGCTCAAGAAGGATTAGCATTGATTTTATCATTTGAAATGATAGTTTACCACCAACTTCATCTTACTTCATGCTCTGAAAACTCTGGAGTAAATGCTGATGACTGAGCTGCTCATTGGAGTAAATATTTATATTTATGCAACCTACTTATTTCTCTTCACTACTCAGACTTAATAATGTTAGTGCTCCTTTTAGTTAAAATAAAGTTTAATTTATTTCCCTATTTTACATGCATTATACTATTTTGTGATTAAAAGAAAGTACATTCATCCATTAACATGAAGTGGAGAAAGAAAAAATTTTGCTTTTTAGGTCAAAAGACTTTACCCTGATCCTGTAGCCTCAAGATAATACCTATCTCTCTAAGCCAAGTCACTTGTTAACATGTATAAAATCATTTAACTTCCAAATACTACATTTGGCCTTAACCAAGGGCATTAGAAATGATATGCAGAAAGAGGTGAATAAAGGCACATTGATTCCAACAACATATTACCAAGATAATTTTGCTCTTGATTTTAAGAGCCACTACTTCTTAATTTACTTGAATATTGAGTAAGTTAATAAAACATTCCAAGTTTCTTTATAGTCTCAGTTCAGTAGATAGTGTTTCTTCCCATATCATTTCAAAATCAACCATGTACTTGAAAGAAGTAATGATAATCTCCACACTTCTTTCTAGGTACTTACAGCAAATACTATACTGCCTGCTTACCTCTATTCCTTCTTCATAGATGGAGGGAAGTCACTCTCTACACACATCTGTTGTTGGCATCTTGCCATTCCTAATATTGAATAGATTACTCATGGCTAATGTCCTTTTTTTTTTTCTTCTCTTCTTTCTAATCAACATCTGATTGGCTTCCCAGTAACCTTATTCTTAGATGTGTATAGCTAAAATGAGGACCTACAATTTCCCTCTTCTAGCTAAATTTTATTTTATTTTATTTTGTAGTCTGGCTTTTTTATTTTTATTTTTATTTTTTTTTACAAATAGTTTATTGTCAAATTGGTTTCCATATAACCTCCAGTGCTCATCCCCACAAGTGCCCTCCTCCATGCCCATCTCCCCCCTCCCACCCCCCACATCCATCAGTCCTCAGTTTGTTTCTCAGCATTCAAGAGTTTCTCATGGTTTGCCTCTCTCCCTTTCCCCCACCATTTCCCCCTTTCTTCTCCCCCATGGTCCTCAGTTAAGTTCCTCCTAATCCTCCTATACATGCAAACATATGATATTTGTCCTTCTCTGCCTGACTTATTTCGCTCAGCATAACACCCTCAAGGTCCATCCATGTTGCGACACATGGCCAGGTTTCATTGTTTCCCATTGCCATGTAGTATTCCATGGTATAGATAAACCCCATCTTCTTGATCCATTCGTCCATTGATGGACACTTAGGCTCTTTCCATGTTTTAGCTATTGTGGAGAGTGCTGCTATGAACATTGGGGTACATGTGCTCCTATGCATCAGCATAGCTAAATTTTATTTTAAAAATAAGATTTTAGAAAAAGCTTTTCTCTCTTACCACAAGGAAAAAGGAGTACTTTTTGACAAGATAATGATCTTTCTTTTCTAAATAAATACATTTATTTGCAATGTATTGGTGATTGGGTCATTCCTGCTTGTACCGTATGATATGATGTCACCTATAACATGTTAGTGGCAAGTTAGCTTCAGTTTACTTCTTGAGTTTTGTGAGGACCTGCAGAGATTATGTGAGCCAACTGTTCTTTGATTTACCTGGAATTAAGAGCAAGCATGTAAGAATAGCCTTATTCGTTTGTAGGAAATGAAGATGGAGGGTTCTGTTTCTCACTTATCACGAGTCAAAAAGAATTATGATTCTCAGGAGCAAATTGAAAAGTTAGGAGGAAAAACATTTTCAAGAGTGCAAGTTCTCCAGGTGCTGAAGGGACTGAACACATCAGATCTGATGGATGTATCAACATTGACATTTGTGAAAATGTGCATGAAGAAATATGCATTGATTTTAAAGTGCATGCCACAAAAGCCTAAAAAATAATGCATCATTTTCCATCTTCTAACTTAGATGGAAAAACATGTGTTTTGCTCACAGTTTTGTCTAAGGGAAATGTGAACTCGCAGCCAATTGCATTCACATGCAGGCCCATTTTCCAAGATTGCTTTCAAATGTAAGCATAACATATGTTGTTCTGTTAGAAAAAGAATAATAAAGTGAACTTTTATAATATAAATTCCTAGTATACAGGATTATGGGAAAGGGTAGTGTTATTTAAAACAAGGCATGGCTTTCCCTCTAGGTGGATTCATAGGGATGGGGGGAAGGGGTAAGTGATTTTTAACCCATACACATTTTACATTACCCCCATGGTGCCTCCGTATGTGTCAGAACATCTTCTGTCAGGGTGTAGAGAGTCAAACTCAATAACCACATTACGAAGAATAACAGGCCAATGGCACATGTGTTGACAGATGTTTCTTACCCAGTGGAAAGGAGATAGAGAAAATTAGATGATGAATTTTAAGGACTGAAGCATACATTGTAGTTTTTCTAAATCTCCAAGTATTGTGTTCTTCCTGAGGTCACCAATTATGTGTTGGCTGCCTTTGGTGATGCTGAAAAGTCCTTAGAGCCTAAATGAATGAGCTCTGGAATTGCTCCCATGATGAACTGCTAACCAATTTGTCTCAACTGGCACTTGAATACAAAATTAAAAATGAAGGTCTTCTGGACTGCACTGTGGCTTGTGGAAGAGCACTGAATGATTTATTCTCACTCATTTTCTCCACTTTCCATGCTAAAATATTTTTACATGGTCAATAAATTATAAAGGCTGACATTAACAAGATGAACTGTAGATGAAAATATGTGAACCTGAATATTTATAAGAATGTGGAATTGATATTTTACTTTTTCTCAAACCAGCTCTGGACCCATGGGACCTCAGTTAAATAAGGGCATCTAATTTAATTCAGATTAATTTAGTAACAGGTCTTGGAAACTGATGAATCATGGGTCATTAATAATGGAAAAGAAGGTACTGAAGTCCTCAGGACATTTTAGCAAAAGAAAGTGACATGGTTGGAAGGGGTCAGATGAGGTACTTTAACTCCCTTTTTGGGAAGCCTTTGGCATCAAACCAGGAAACTGGATACTGACCTGTGGCCATACACGAATTCTGATGCGCCAGTGATGTCTACTTATCATCCAAAGAATCAGGTTAGCATTTGTCAGGTGTTGCTGAGGGTTGTCCCTGCAATGGAGGCATGTTCTAAGAAAAAAGGAAAGAAAGTCTAATGCAGGCAGAGTCATTTAGACATTAGACTGAAGCTAAACTGTTCTACTTTGAGAAGTTTAAAGGACCTAATCCTGGATGGGGGGGGGGGGCAGGGGATATTTTAAGAAACCAAAATACTGCAAAGAGATTATTAAGAAAGAAGTGTTTTAGGCAGATGACAGGTAATAGCAGTACTAGCAGCTAACATTTTACAATATACTATGTATATTTAAATAGTAACTTTACAATATACTATGCTTTGTATTCTACTTATTTTACTTCTGTTAACTCTCAAAACTATACTATGAGACAGGCATATCTTAGATCCTTTCTAATTTTTTGGTTATGGACTGGCATTTATAACAGTAACAACAAATGTGCATTAAACCTCAAACACAAGGCTCTTTCCTAAGTCTTCAAGCAGGTAGCAGCCAGGCAATTTTTAAAAAATCAGAAGAGAAAATCATTGCTAAATTCTTCCTGCTATATTGATTTATACTTGGATTTTGCATTAAAAGCTGAAAGTTCCATGTGTTTTTAGTCCTGAAGGGAAAACCTAATATATTTCCTGGAATTCATTAAAATCTAAATATTGGCATTTTATTTTAGATGCCAACTTCCTGAGCTCAAAGGAATTGACATGACCAGCACTTAGAGTGTATGGGATACTTGTGACCTCATGAACATTGAAATAAGAGATGATGAAGCTTATTTTTAGCAGAGTATTTAGAGGGGCCCCATGAGCTAATTTTTGCTTAGGGCTGCTCATGTAACAGTTGAAGATGTGCTAATAGGGCACACCGCCAAGGTCTATGATTGTTGTTATTTAGCACTTTATTTTAGGAGCTTTAAACATCATCCAGAAATATTTATTAAGTGCATATATGTGCAGGGCAAGGCTGTCTGAGTGTTGGACAAGCTTTGTAGATCTAAGAAGTGATTAATTTCAGCCTTCAGCACATGATGAGGAGTGAGGGCCACTATTCCCTATGCCCTGTTGAACAGAAGAGAGTATGATTTGCTTAGTTCTTTCCACGCAAGATATCAGAGTTTTGAAAACTTGGAATGAATCCCCTTCTACTCATGTTACCTTATCACACACTACATATATTCAACATTGAGAAGTGAAAAAATAACCTAGGTGGTTTAAAGAGTGTGGCCAGATAGTCTTCTTTAATGAATGTAGTACAGACCACATTCTTTGCCCTAGTAAAGGTGTTTGGCGGGTTTTGTTTGGTGAGATGAATTGAGTTGGGTTATAAGAATAATTGTTTACTTTTCATTTCTCTACTTCATTGTGTGTTGTAAGATTTGCCATATGTCGAGAATTGCCCTATATGGACAGATCTATTTTGGTTCCTTTGAACACAGTGGGATAGAATGACCAACATATCAAAAGACAGACTGGCCAAATAATTTTATATGCCTTGAATTTCTTTGTTAGAATTAATGCTCCGCAATATCCAGATGAAATCCATGTTTCTTCCAATCCTCTGCAGAAATGTGGAAATCCTCATCCATCAGGATGATTTGGAGCTCCAGAGCTAATCAAGTTTATTAATGTTGAGGATGAGGACACAAAATTTTTATCTTTATTGTGGTGAATAATGCTACAATGAACACGGGACTGCAGATATCTCTTCAATATTCTGTTTTCATTTCCTTTGGATAAATACCCAAAAGTAGGATTGCTGGATCACATGGTAATTCTATTTTTAATTTCTTGAGGAAACTCCATACTGTTTCCCATGGTGGCTGCACCAATTTACATTCCCACCAGTGCACATGTTTTCTCTTTTCGGCATTCTTGCCAATACTCATCTTTTTTTTTCTTTTTTTTAATGGCCATCCTAACAAGTATGAGTGGTGAATAGATTATTGTGGTTTTGATTTGCATCTCTGTAATGATTAGTGATGCTGACCATCTTTTTATGTATCTTTTGGCCATTTGTGTGTCTTCTTTAGAAAAAAGTCTATTCAGTTCTTCTAGCGAATTTTTAATCAGGTTGTTTGCTGGAGGTTTTTTGTTTGTTTGTTTTGTGTTTTTGCTATTGAGTTGTATGAGTCCTTTATATATTTAGGATATTAACTTTATATCAGATTACTATTTCAAATACTTTCTCCCATTCTATAGGTTGTCTTTTCATTTTGTTGATGGTTTCCTTTTCGGTGTCACAACTTGTTAGTTTGATGATGTAGTCCCACTTGTTTATTTTTGCTTTTGTTGTCTTTGCTTTTGGTGTCATATCCAAAAATTTATCACCAAATCTTTGTCAAGGAGCATACTGCTTATGTTTATTTATAGCATTTTATGGTTTAAGTTTAATGTTCAATTCTTTAATCTATTTTGAGTTGATTTTTGTATATGGTGTAAGATAGTAATCCAGTTTCTTTTTTTTTTTTTTTTTTTTTGCAGTTTTCCCAACACCATCTATTGAAGAAATTATCTTTCCCCATCGTCCATTCTAAGTTCCTTTATCATAAATTAACTGACCATATATGTTGGGGTTTATTTATGGTCTTTCTATTCTGTTTTATTGATCTATGTATCTTTTCCTGCCAAAGCCATACTGTCTTAATTACTATAGTTTTTTAATTAAAAATTTTTTAATATTCATTTATTTTTGAGACAGACAGTGTGCAAGCAGGAGAGGGGCAGAGAGAGAGGGAGACACAGAATCCAAGCAAGCTCCAGGATCTGAGCTGTCAGCACAGAGCCCAATATGGGGCTTGAACTCACCAACTGTGAGACCATGACCTGAGCCCAAGTCAGCAGCTTAACCAACTGAGCCACCCAAGTGCCTCAATTACTATAGTTTTGTAAAACCGATTGAAATCAGGAAGGGGTGCCTGGGTGGCTCAGTTGGTTAAGCTGTCGACTTGGGCTCAGGTCATGATCTCATTTGTGAGTTCGAGCCCTGCGTTGGGCTCTGTGCTGACAGCTCAGAGCCTGGAGTTTGCTTCAGATTCCGTGTCTCCCTTTCTCTTTGCCCCTCCTGCACTCATGCTCTGTCTCTCTCTCTTTCAAAAATAAATAAACATTGAAAAAAATGAAATCAGGAAGTGTTATGCCTCCACCTCTCTTCTTTTAAGGATTAATTTGACTATTCAGGGCCTTTTGTGATTCCTTACAAATTTTAGGGTTTTTAAAATTTCTGTGAAAAATGCTATTGCATTTTGATAGGGATTGGATTGAATCTGTGGATTGCTTTGGGTAGTAGGGATATTTTATTAATCAGTTGTTAATCATATTTTGTTGATTTTGTTAATCATTTTGTTAATAATGTTGTTAATCAATTCTTCCAGTCCATGAGCACAGAATATTGTTCCATTCATTTGTATCCACAATTTCTTTTATCAAAGTCTTTTAGTCTTCAGTGTACAATGTACATCCTTGGTTAAATTTATTCCTACACTTAATTCTTTTTGATGTAATTGTAAATGATATTTTTAAACTCCTTTTTCTGATAGTTTGTTGTTAGCATATAGAAATACAACTGATTTTTGTTTGTTAGTTTTGTATACTGCAATTTAACTGAACATGATATTTTCTTATGTTAAGTAGATACTTCGAAATTTTAATTTCTTTCTTTTTCAATTTTTTAATGTTTTATTTATTTCTGAGGGAGAGAGAGACAGCTTGAGCAGGGGAAGGTCAGAGAGAGAGAGAGAGAGAGAGAGAGCTATCTGTCAGCACAGAGCCTGATGTGGGGCTCGAACCCACAAACCGTGAGATCATGACCTGAGCTGAAGTCAGACGCTTAGCTGATGGTGCCCCTCGAGTTTTAATTTCAAGTGTTATAGTCTAGTCTAGCACTTGATGTAGTCGAGTTAAGAATTTCAGGCTGAGAGTGACGTTTCTCTCTTGTTTTATGATTTTGTTGTGTTAGTTGTTTTGGATCTGAGTTATATCTGGATTCTTTCTTTCTTTTTTTTTTTTTTTTTTGAAGGCATTATCCAATATCCTCTGGTATCTATCGCTGCTGATGAGAATTCTGATGCCAATCTCTTTCCATATCATCAGCACTTTGATTTATCTCTGGAAGTTTTCAGGGTCTTTTTTCGTGGTGTTCTGAGATTTCACAAAATGAATATAAGGGAATGGGAAGAGCAATATTTAGCTTCTGGGAGTTCTGTGCCATGGGAGTATAGAAGGTTAAAGACGTCATACACAGAATTTAAATCTTTAGCCCCAGGTCCCAGGTCATGAATCTTTCCAGAGTTCTGGGGGAACATGGACTTGCTTTCTCACTATTTATGTGTCTCTGTGCACTCAAGGCTATCATTTCACCTACTCTGCTTAGATGCCACTTCTCTATTTTCTATTTTCCAAAAATTTTATTTGATAGTTTTAGCTGTTCGTGGCTTTTGTCTCTATATGCATCACAATATATACAAAACTAGAACATGAAAATACACCTCTCTACAGGTTGTATATAAAAAGAAAATTTGTAGCTGGAATGGATTGAAAAAATAGTCAAAATTTTCAAAGAGGACATAGAATATCTAATTTAAAAAATATATTTTTATTATATATAGAGAGAAGCTGAGTGATCCATCAAAAACTTTATAAGTACCCTTGTATTTTAAATACAAAATAGTTTAAGTTAAAGAACATGGAGTTCTAGAATTGATGATTGTGCCCAGAATTTATATATGCTTAAAGAATAAATACAGTTGACCACCTAAAAACATGGATTTGAACTGCATGAATGTACTTAAATGTGGATTTTTTTTGATACATATAGTACTGCAAGTGTATTTTCCCTTTCTTATGATTTTCTTAATAATGTTTTTTCTCCAGCTCAATTTTCTTTAAAACATACTATATAATGCATATCACATCCAAAATATGTGTTAATTGACAGCTTATATTATTGCCAAGGCTCCTGGTCAATCATAGCTATTAATGGTTAAGTTTTGGGCAAATTGAAAGTTCTGTGTAGATTTTTGACTGTGCAGGCAGTTGGTGCCCCTAACCCCCACATTTTTAGGAGTCAGCTGTAGACTCAAGAATCATTTGGATAAATTTATGAATTGTGGGTAAAGGCAATTATAGCAGTGAATGAAAGAAATTGAGGAAATTTATTTAGTAAATAAATTTTTACTTCTAAAGTAAAAGAACTTACCATTAATGAAAAGGTATGTCCATTTGATAGTAATGGGCTTAATCAACATAGCATAGCATTTATTATGTAACCACTATCCAGAGCTATTCAACTTCTCCAAGCATTTTATACCCAAGTAAAAAACTATACAAGCTTTGCAGTGATCTTGAAAAACTGTGTACAGTAATAGAATAAACAGTGAAATGAGTTAGAAGAACTGGATTTCAGTATTGGATAAACAGATAACTCTCTGAAAGCCCAAGTTAGTCATTTAGACTTGTCAGCAGGACTTCATGGGTGATAGAACTGCTATCCTACTAGGACTCTGTTAGCACAGGAGAAATACATCCGACCTTTCTTACTCCACAGGCTGCATACCTCCTTGCTAAAAGGCCTACATCACTTAGCATAAATCAAAGTCTGTTAACATTTGCGAAAGTAACCAAATGCTCCAATATGCTTCTTATAGTCACTTCATTATTATCCATGTTTTTAAAAAAGTTTTTAATGTTTTATTTATTTTTGAGAGAGAGATAGTGACAGCATGAGCAGGGGAGGGTCAAAGAGAGAGGGAGACACAGAATCTGAAGACAGGCTCCAGACTCTGAGTTGTCAGCACAGAGCCTGACGCGGGGCTTGAATCCATGAACCATGAGATCATGACCTGAGCTGAAGTCGGACGCTTAACCGACTGAGCCACCCAGGCGCCCCTATTATTATCCATGTTAACAGACAGGAAAAAAATAGACGATAATCTGTTTTGAGCAGATAGATCTTTAAAAATGCACTTGGCTTGAAATAGCATCACATTTAGTAGTATTTTAACAAGAATTTTCTTTACAGGCTATGTTTTACCTTGGCTAGTATAAGAGTTGGTCAATGTTTCCTGAGAACACAACAATTTCACATTTGGAGAAGGCAGCTTTAGAATGCACTTGATGTGAAATGTTTTACATTTGCTGTTAATAATCCCCCAAGAGAATGAGCTGCAGCTGGATAAAATTAGTAATAACAATACCTATGCGTTATAGCAATTTGTGGTGGTTTTAAAAGATGTCTGTAATTCTTTAACACTCTTTCTATGAAGAAATGGAGTCTATGTTCCCTCCTAGGAACCTGACGATGACTTTGTAACTGCCTTGAGGAATACAGAGCAGCAGAGTGATACTGGGTAACTTCTGAGTTTAGGTTAGAAATGACTATGCCTGGTCTGCTAAGTTTTCATAGAATACTAACTGTTGGAGCTTACGCCACCACATAAGAAGTCTGGCTATCCTGAGGCTGCCTTGTGGAGAGCCTACGTGGAGTGATGACAAATGGAAAGAAAGAAACAGCCCCATCTCCTCCACTCACCAGATGTTTGCATCATTCTAGCCCAGGCAGTGTAAGTGAAGACACGTTAGAGGTATGCGAAGGCCTGGTCACTGTCAGACTTCAACTCCATGACAGACCCTGAGGAAAAATGGTCTAACTGGGTCTTATCAAAATCCAGCTTCGTTATCAAAATAGTTCATGGTTATTGTTTGAAGTCATTGTTTTTGGTGGGTTTTTCTGCAGCAATAGGTAACTAGAACTTCACACTTTCAAAATCACTTTTATCTCCCAAATTTCCCCGGGCAGCCAAGCTTATAATCCTGTTTGTAGACGAAGAAACCAAGATTCAGTGAAATTAAATGGATAGGTGCACTAGTCTCGTCCAAGTTCCCCTTTTCACCAATGAGGAAATGAGGATCACAGAGGTGAGATGACTCACAAAAACCATAGCCTGTCAGTGGAAGAGCTGAGATTCCTTCCAGTCCCCTTTCTCATATACAACTATATAGAGGTCCCCTGCTCCGCACTAACTGGACTTTCTTTCCATTCAGGGAAATAGAAGTGGCCAGGATCCCTTCCTCATTCAGTTTGTGTTGTCCTTGGATCTGAGAAATAGTAGAAAGAGCATAGGCCTTTTGGTGACAGAAGGAATTTTTTCAAATCAACATGCTGGCTGTGTGCTCATAATTAAGTTCCTTAGCTTCTCTGAACCATGACTTCATCATACATAAAGTGGAGATAAAGGGCTTCCTCTGCAGTTTTGTTAGGGAAATAAGATATAATGAATATAAATTGCTTGCTCCAGTATAAGTACTCAATAGATACATCTCATAGAAAGTCTCTTTTAAAGTAATTTTTGTCATCATCATTATCATTTTAATTTTTTCCAGAGGGTCTAAAATAATAAAATTGATAATATAATAGTATTAAGATAATAATAGCAAGCTATAGTTTAGATTATATAATCCTCACAGTGAGCACATGACATAGGTAATACTCACATTTTTAGATGAGGAAACAGGCATGGAGTGATTAAGTAATGTGCCAGTAGTATTAGTTAGGGTTTGAATCTTGGCAGCCCAGGACGGGAGGAAAAAGTGATCTCTTAGCATGGTGGTAAAAAATCTGTTTTGTTCCTATTTGACCTCCCCATAAGGCCCTTTAGGGGAATAAAATGAAGTGTAGTATGCCTGATAACAGCCAAATTTTCCACCAAGCCAGATCATTTCCCAATCTTGCTAGAGAGTAAATTAGATTCTATGTAATTGCATCTAACATTAATGTTGCCTATGAAAAGGTCTTTCTGGGATGTCTGGGATTCATTGTCTAAAGTCTTCAGTATAATTTTTATGCTCCAGATAAGGGCTTCTAACTTGAAACGTGTATGCTATAATAACGCTACAAAACATGTTTGGAAACTGAAGAACAAAACACCATCATTAGGGACTATTTCAGGCTCAGGGTAAACCTGAAATTTCTGTTTGAATTGCACTATAATTTTCAGATTCGTGACTTAAGAGTTTTTTAGTAATTTGCCTTTATTGTAGTGTTACAACTACCTAGTACATGTGGATTTTATTACTTTTTTTGTTTTTACATTATAGAAAGCTTTGTCATTGCTCAACATTGTGTTGTGCCTTAGTACATAATGTAATACAGTTATTATACTGGTACACATTTCCTGTTACCAAAGTATCTTGTTTAAGTTGCATGTTGTCACAAAGTAACTCTAACATTTTTAATCATTTCTCTTAGCAGCCCACTAAGTATTGGTCTCTGGGGAAGAGTCCAGGGAAATATGTCATATGTTAAAGCTCAAGGCACATTTACTCACAAGCTCTTGATTTACTCAGAACTCAGACTATTAAAACAGTCGGCTCCTGCTCTATACTCTCTTTCCTGCCCTTCACAAACATCTTGAATCCCTTCCTTATCATTCCCCACAGCTCATATAACAAATGAAAATACATTGCTTAACTAATATAGAGGTATGTATGTTATTGATTCAGGAAAGGGGAGCTGATGAGTTAACATGTCTGTGAATCAAGGCCAGCGTTTCACTTTGATAGAAACAATTGGTGCTTACCTGATATCATCTGAGAGTGCTGGGAAGCTAAGTGTCCACTCTCAAGTTTTTCCCAATTCTAGTAGCCATGTCTAAAATTTTACTAATGGAAGTGAATTCCTACAGTTTTGATAATACAAACATATAGAAATTCAGGATGAAATAACTCAAATATACAGTCAAGCAAGTAAGAAAAAGAATCTACATGCTGGAATTAAGAGTGAACAATAGGGACACCTGGGTGGCTCAATCAGTTGAACCTCTGACTTCGGCTCAGGTCATGGTCTGTGTTTCATGAGTTTGAGCCCCACATCAGGTTTTGCGTTGTCAAAACTGAGCTTTTGGATTCTCTGTCTCCCTTTCTCTCTGTCTTCCCCCCACCTCTCTGTCTCTAAAAAAGGAGTGAATAATAGCTATAATGATGCTCATGTGAGCTCATGAAGCCATAGACCAAGAAGACCTAGCACCCAGATAAAGGACCTAAAATCTATTCATGAAAAAAAACAATATGGACTACACAAAGAAACATCAGAGGACAATGATTACAACAAGAAGAAGTTGAAGCCTAAGAACATGAAAAGTCAGAACTACCCAAAGACCCTATAAAATAAGTGTATTTAAAGTTATTGTAGAGACAGATAAGGAAATAAGGATTTTTATGAAATTACATGGCACTATAAGAACAAGATTATTTTAAAGAGGACACTTCAGGAATTACAAAGTCAATGAAATTTAATGGTTAATGACCAGTCTATGAGGAAAGTGCTATCATCATCCCATGCATATAACAGATAAAGAAATTGAGCTCAGAAGGCTAAATAATTTACTCAAGTACACATAGCTTATAAATGGTGAAGTGGACTTGAACTCAAGTCTATCTGACTTCAAAGTTTATGTTTTTAACTATTACACTATTTGACCTAACAAAAGTATGACTTCTATACATATAATAAGGGTCTGTATATGTGTGTGTATATATATTATGTATACATATTATATATTTATCTACGTAAAGATATATTATACATTAATATATATAAGCATGCCAACACAAAGATATAGTAATGCTAATAGTGTTGAATTATTGTAATTGATTTATTTGTGATTTTCTCTGTATCTATAACTTTCAACATTAAATATCATAATAGAGTAATAATAAATATACTCTCCAACTTTCTTTGGTAAGTACATTAGATAACACATAAAAAGTGCAATACAAAACAAAATAAACTTCAGTAAAGATAAACAATTAGACTCAGCTAAAGAGAGAATGTATGGTAGGAAAAATAAATCTAAGAAATTACCTAGAATACAGGAGAAATAAAAGTTATATATTCTACTTATGATTTTTAGTGGCTACGAATACCTGATTTTCCATAATCTGAAATTAATCAATACCTTTACCTTCTTCCAAAGCCAGTTCTAACTATTGACTCTGAATATCTTTTTGTTTCAAATATAATTTTTACTAGTATTTTATTTCCAACTTCTTTGTATGGCTCCATTATTACTACTGCTGTATTAATACAGTCAGTGCATGTTTAGTTACTCACTGGTTTTTAGATCTCAAATTTCCATCTTCTTAAACTATGCTGATTATTATTTCATGGCAATGTAAAAGATTACTGCAAACTTAGTGATTTAAAACAACATACATCTGTTATCTCTGTTTTTGTAGATTAGGAGTCCAGACATAGGCCAAAGCTTGGGCCTCTGTTCATTTTCTCACAGAATTGAAAGTAGGGCACCGCATTATTTTCTGGAGGCTCTAGGAGAGAATCTGCTTCTACGATCATTAAATATATTGGCAGAATTCAGTTCTTTGTGGTTATAGGACTTATATTTAATTCTATTGGTACATGCTTGCTAGGGGTCTCTCTTCTTTTCTTGAAGCTGTCCACAGTCCCTTGCTTTGTGGCCTTTTCAATACCCTCACAGACTTTGACTTTCTCTGACTTCCTCTATCTCTAACCTCTATACCCAAATATAAAAGACTCGTGTGATAATCCCCCTATTTTAAGATGAACTGATTTTGAAAGGTCAGTACATCAGCAAAATGTCTTCACAGCAGTACCTACATTATTGTTTGATTGAATAACTAGCAGAAGGTATGATTACAACCAGGGTGAGTATCATGGGACCATTGTAGAATTCTACCTACTAGAAACTGCTAAACTTTTTTTAAAAAAGTAATTGTTACTAATAAAACTTGTAATGTTTTTTGTCTTACAGTCTTTACATAAATTCACTTTTAAATGGTTGTCTAGCTGGATATAGAGTTCTATATTGGCAATAATTTTCTCTCAGCTTGAAAATATTCCATTGTCTTCTGACTTCTTTTGTTGCATACAAGTCTTCTGTCAGTTGAATTTTCAATATTTGCAGCTAACCAGTCTTTTTTTTTTTTAAAGTTTGTTTTCCTTTGCATTTCTTTTAGTTTTTGATGTCCTACAATTTCCCAAAGGTCTGTCTAGTGTGGATTTAAGTTTATTTATTTTGTTTCTTATATTACCTGAGTCTGAGGATTCATTGCATTTTGGAAAATTTTTAGCAACTCTCTGAAAATTTTCTCTTTCTTTTTTTCCTTCTGAAACATCTAGCTAACTTAGGTTGCAGCTTCTCATTCTCCCTTCCAAGTCTTATTTTGTTTTAAAAATTTTCTCTTTAACTCAATGGAGTGGATTCTGAATAAATTTATAGTTTCATGTTAATTCTCTTTTCAGCTGTGTTTAGTATGTATTTAATTCAGCCATTGACTTGTTAATTTCAATGACGCTGTCTTTCATTTGTGGTCATTCTCTTTGGTTCTTTTAAAATCTTCCCGATATATTTCTCTCTTTTTTTTCTTTATGTTGTCACTTCTTTACTTTATGTCCTAATTTATTAAAAACATATGAATTTACCATTATTTGGCAACTAATATAGTAATAATTGTTTTAGGTAAGATCATCAGTAGATTCTGAAGTTAATGAGAGAAAGTTTGACAAGAAATAAGATAACATAGTTTCAAAATATCCCCCCACATGAAACTTATTAATTGCAAAGGAGAAATAGTAACTTTACAGTGAAGAAACCTGGTCCACATTACTTTGTACTCAAAGTTAACCTCCACAGAAGTAGGGAAAATAGACATCATTTTCCTCCTGGTATGATGTATTGAGAGGATACAGTATTACTGCCAAAAATGCCTAATCTTAGTATAATCATAAGGCTTTGAATCCCCATCAACTGTAATTTTCTTTTTGAGAGCTATAAAGTTCTATTAATCTCTAACGATGTAATATTACATGCTTATTCAGAGTACAGGATTTGGAGATATATGGACCTGGTTTTCAGGTCTTTAGCCAATATCTACCTTTGAGATCTAAAGAATTGAAGCTGAAATGGTTGAGAAAGCAGATTACTCTGGAGAAAGCTGTTGATATGTGTGCATTTCCATTCTGTAGGGGCAAAAATGTTGCTTCATCTTCCCTGTTGATCTAAATAAGAAAGAGGGTTTCAAGGTAATTACTTGTAGGGGCTGACCTATTATCCTGCAGTCTGGAAGCATAAGGATGGCAAAAGAAACTGGAGATAGATTGGCTCAATACAGTAGATCAGAGTGGAAGAGGGCTACCTTGGCAATAAAAAGCTCTTCCACCAACAGAATGACAGGACAAGGATGGATGAGTTTTTCTTGTGGATCAGACGTGGGCCACATGGGACAGAGGCAATATGGAGCTACTTTGAATTCCACACCCTAACCAAAATAAATTGCATGGATTGAGGTGTGACCCCAATGAGAGAGCTGACTACCACATACTCAGAGGCTGAAGGAAGAGCAGCAAGCAAGCAACAAGTAAACATCAAGGAAGTTGCAGTTGGAGAGATCCAGTGGGGTATCATTGAGGAACATACAGGAACATCCTATAAAAAGAAGAATCAGCTTCCCTCCTACACTGTTGGTGGGAATGTAAACTGGTGCAGCCCCTCTGGAAAACAGTGTGGAGGTGCCTCAAAAAATTAACAATAGAACTCCCCTATGACCCAGCAATAGCACTGCTAGGAATTTACCCAAGGGATACAGGAGTGCTGATGCATAGGGGCACATGGACCCCAATGTTCATAGCAGCACTCTCAACAATAGCCAAATCATGGAAAGAGCCTAAGTGTCCATCAAAGGATGAATGGATCAAGAAGATGTGGTTTATCTATATGATGGAATACTACATGGCAATGAGAAAGAATGAAATCTGGCCATGTGTAGCAACATGGATGGACCTTGAGGGTATTATGCTGACCGAAATAGGTCAGGCAGAAAAGAACAGCTACCATATGCTTACACATATAGGAGGATTAGGAGGAACTTAACAGAGAACCGTGGGGGAGAAGAAGGGGGGAAAATAGTGGGGGAGAGGGAGGGAGGCAAACCATGAGAGACTCTTGAATGCTGAGAACAAACTGAGGACTAATAGGGGTTGGGGGTCGGGGAAGGGGGGTGATGGGCATGGAGGAGGGCACTTGTGGGGATGAGCACTGGGTGTTATATGGAAACTGACTTGACAATAAACTAAAAAAAAAAAAAGAATCAGCTTCGGAACACTGCCACACTCAAAGGACTCCCTCACAGATTACTTTCCTGACACTTACCAGTTCTTCTTAATCCTCACCTCCAGCTCTCAAGGACCCAAAGAAGGTGTAAAAATAGTGAAAGGAGAAGAAAAATAAGGTAAAGAGAAAAGACAAGAGTTTCCTTCTACCATTCTGGACTTTGAGGCCTAAAGCAATAGCAAGCTGGTGAAGAAGAGTAGGATAAGGTATGGTGGCAGTAATAAGAAAAAGGAGCAGTGATTATGACACTTTTAGTCCTATAATGAGACTCTGATTATGCATAAAAGTGACTTGCTTTATACTGGAAGTATATTGGAAAGATTCTGCTAAGATTTTATTGTTGTTGTGAGGAAGATGCAGCCCATAAAGTTTGAAGAGACAGTAGTGAAAAAGAATGTCATTTGATTTGATTTGTTGTTATGGTTGTTGCTCATATCTTATTAAATTCAGCCCATTCAAAAGCTAGGTTTCATCTACAACTTGTCCCAGGTTATGTTGTAGTTAACAGAATTCAAACAAATTCCAGGACTATTTACAGTCTATGATAATGAATTTCTTTGACTAAAAAGAGAACATGAGAGAGGAAAGAGACAGAGAATATTTGGTATTTATTTGCATAATTAGAAAGCTCAGTTACATCTCTGGATAATTTTTGGCCCTTTAAAGGATAAGCACATGCAAATGCTGGATCCACAAAATCTTCTTTCCAAGAAGGACAAGCCAAGTGTTGGCTGGCTTGGGTATGGAATTCCCCCAGACATGAGGCCAAAATTTTGAGAGGCCTGAATTTCCCTGGGGAGCCAATACTCATGGAGAGAGCAGATGGTTTCCAAAGTAAAACCTAGAGAGAATGTTCCCCAAAGGGGACCGGATCTTAGATTCTTGGCAGAGATGTGGGTGTTTCACTAGTAGAGTGAAAACATCCCACCTCCCCAAGTCCACCTCCCTCCATACACACACTTGTAGAACATTTTCTCTACACTGACAACACACAGAGTGGTGTTCACCACTAAAGGATGATCATATCTTCCTGATGAACGCAGTGGGCTTTCAGACAGATCATGAGAAGCCTGTGTTTTGTCGATAAACTTCTAGTAAGACCCAGAGGGAAACCAGAACACAGACTTGGGATTTGAAGCTGTAGCCTGGCTAGTGACAGGAACCAGGCCTGGGCCGCCATTCGCTGTGGAGGGGCTGGCAGGGAAGGGGGAGGGGAAACCAGGTGCAGAAAGGGAAGGGGATTTCATGTAGGATCTGCTTTCAGCTCTGGATCATATGGAAATGTCACTCTTGCTGGAAACCATGTTAATGAATGACAATCCAAGCATATAGGGTGTACTGTTTTATAATACAGTAATTGTTTCCCAGAGCTGCTGGCCCAACTATTTGCATGACATTTGTGTTATAATGTAATATGGCCCCATGTATTTTCAAAGGTAGGACACTAGGCAGAAATTAGATGTAAATTTTCTACATGAATTTTACCATCTGATCACTCTGCTAACTCTAAAGCTCTGAAAACTAGCACTTCAGTTCTTTTCAAGCAAACTATATAAAATTGACTCGATATTGACAGGAAGCTTTGAAGCTGGGTTTATTTTTCCACATCTCCTCTTTTTTTTTTAAATGTATTTTTAATTTTTATTTTAGAGAAAGAGTGAGAGAGTGTGCAAGCAGGGAAAAGGGATAGAGGGACAGAGAATCTTAAGCAGGCTCTATGCTCAGTGCAGAGCCCAACAAGGGTTCCATCCCATGACTGTGGGAACACGGCCTGAGCTGAAATCAAGAGTCAGACATTCAACTCACACTTAACTAACCAAGCTGCTCAGGTACCCCACCACCATCTCTTTTTTTTTTTTTTGGGGGGGGGGTTCAATACTTAACTTAAAAAAAATTAGCAATAGATGATTAAATTAGACATAGAAACTATTATAATAAACTATAATAATAAATATTTATTTATTTAAATAATGACCCCAAATATATAACCTACTTAATTTATTTATACACTTCTTCATGTTCGGCATAATATGTAATAGTGATCAGATGTTCATCTTTTTTTATATCCCTAGTTCTGCCTTCATTATTAATGTTGACAGATGATAATTTTTCAGTTTTTATAGGTTTGATATATTTAAAATAGGAGGCATGATAGAGTTAGGACACTTTCACTGAAATATCCTTCCCTCACAGACCTGAACTTGGTATGAATGACACATAAAAATAACCATTCATGTATACAGGGTCACAAAATAGTAACTGTGAGGCCGATTGCTTTTCCTTCTCTTCCTCTTTCAGCAATATTCTGAGGATATCCATTATTAGTGGAATGGCCTTCTCTGATTATAGAAGAAATTGAAACAGGTTATATTCTGATCTAAGAAAATCTCTCATAAGAATATAAATCATTTTAATATGTTAGGAAATATAAAATATATACTTTATATTATGTAATTAGAATATTATTTTTCATTTACATGCTTATATAATATGTATTTCACTATATTCGTTTCTGCCATCTGTTAAAACAACATTCCATTGTCAAATATTTAAGGAAGAAATAACACTGTCTTACACAAAGTTTTAGAAAATTAAAGAGTAGTAAATATTTCCTAACTCATTTTTGGAAGCTCATCTTATCTTGAACCTGAAAGAAGGAAAAATATAAAACAATATCTCTTATGAACAAAGACTCAAGAATCCTTAACAGATACTAGCAAATTTAAAACAGTAATACACAATTAAGCCCCTCCACTGCTTGCACTCTGTCTATCTCTCTCTCTCTGTCTCTCTCTCTCTCTTTATCTCTTCTCTCTCTCTCAAGGATAAACATTAAAAAAGAAACAAAATTTAAAAATAATAAAAAAATTTAGAAACAATTATGGAAAGCTGACTTAATATTTGAAAACCAATCCATACAATTTACCATAGTAGCTGAATTTAAAAAGAAAAAAACATAGTTTTAATAAATATAGAACAAGCATTTGACAAAATCCAATTTCCATGACTAATTTGAAACAAATATGGCTCTCCTCAAACAAGGAACAGAAAGGAGCTCCCTGAGTTTGGCAAAGTGTATTTATAGAAAACCTACAGGTAATATCATACTTAAGAGTGAAAGACTGGGGGTGCCTGAGTGGCTCAGTTGATTTTAGTTCAGGTCATGATCTCACAATTCATGGGTCAAATCTTGCATTGGGATTCTCTCTCTCTCCCTCTCTCTCTGCCCTCCCCACTCACCTTCTCTTTGTCAAAATAAACAAACTTAAAAAAAGAATGAAAGCCTGAATGCTTTCCTCCAGGGTTCTATTCAGCGTAGTACTAGTGTTGCTAGTCAGTATGCTAAGACAAGTAAAAGAAAGGAAAGGCATGCAGATTGGAAAGAAAGCGGTCATAGACACCAGAATTAGGTACACAAAATACTAAGAAACCTAAAGAAAAGCTACAAGAACCTATGAATGAGTTTAGCAAGGTCACAGAATACAAAATCAATATACAGAAGCTAACTGTATTTCCATATACAAGCACAAAGAATACCACTGAAAATTAAAATTTATATGTAAAAAAGTGCCATTTCCAATAGCATTCACATTTACAATAAGAAATATATAAAGATACATTTAATAAAATAGTACAAATCTTAGAAGCTGAAAACTAGCAGACATTGATGAAATTAAAGAAGATTTAAACCAATTTAAAGATGTGCCTTACTTGTGAATTAGAGAACTCGATATTGTTGTCATTTCTCCCCAGATTCACCTATAGATTCAATTCAATCTCAGTCAAAATCCTAGCAAGTATTTTTGATAGAAGTTGACAAACTTCTTTTTTAATGTATATGGAAATGCAAGGGATCTAGGATATCTCAAATAACACTGAATGAGAATATAGTTAGGTACATGTATATTATCTGATCTCAGGATATACTGTAAAGCTACAGCAATCAAAACAGTGTGGTATTGGCCTAAGGATGAAAATATAGATCAATAGATAAGAATGGATAATCCAGAACAGGACCCCCACATAAAATCAATTGATGTTCTACATGTTCTCAGTGTAATTCAATGAAGAAATAAAATGACATTTTGACAAGTCATGCTGGTGAAGTTTAATGTATATATGGGAAAATAATAGAACCTCAATCCTTACCTCATATCATACATTTAAAAAATTTATAAAAAGTCAATAGACAGCATGAAAAGAATGAACATCTTTAGCCATTAGGGAAATGTAAAACCACCAAAAATGAAATATCAGTAAAGACATGGAAGATGTGAACAACACAATCAAAAATAAACTCATTGACATTTATAGAATATTACATCCAACAACTGCAGAATATACTTCTTTTCAGGTGCCTATGATAAATTCAAGATAAGTTATATGTTGGACCATAAAGAAGTCCAGTAAATTTTAAGAGGATCAAAATTACGTAGACAGTATTCTCTGATAATAAATCAAGTATTTGTAAATGATAATAAGTATCGAGGAAAATATCAAATATCTTGAAAATAAACCACATGTTTATAAATAATTCATGAGTCAAGGTGAAAGCCATAGGGAAATTACACTGTTTTCTACTGAATGACAACAAAAAAAATACAACATATTAAAAATTTGTTGGGCAGCTAAAGCAGTATTTGGAGGAAAACATCACTTTAAATTCTTATACTTACAAAGTAGATTTAAACTTGATGACCTAAAGTTTTCTATTAGAAGCCAGCTAAAAATCAAGAAAATAAACTCAAAGAGTAGAGTGAAGGAAGCAATAAAGAAAAATAATCAACAAAATGAAAATAGACTATAGAAAACATTAATAAAGCCAAAAAATAATTCTTCGTAAAGACCAACAATATTGACAACTCTCTACCTAGAATGACCAAGATAAAAGAGAACATATTTTACTAATGTCAAGAATGAAAAAGAAGAGGAGAGGGCAAGAAGGCGGGGAAGTAAGGAGCTCCGTACTTGCACTCGCGCCCATACATCACACAGAAAAGATCTGAAGCCATTGGAAACCTTACAAAACCTGAGAGATTGGGAGAAAAAAGACACAAAATCCACTGAGAGAGCCTTCTAACCGGGCTCGGGCTCAGAACACCCTGCGGGCAAGCCCCCGCCCATGCGCACCAGCCTGACCCAGAGAAGGAAGCAGCGATTCTGACTCCGCCCCCAGAGCTGCCTGGAATTGCCCAAGGGGGTTGCCTGGGAAGCTGTGTCTAAGGCAACTTCAGCGGGGCGCACGGACGGACGGGGATTTGGAGATTGGAACTGGCCTGGGTTGAAGAGTGCAACCAACTTCGGCTGTGCCCCCGGTACGGGGAGTTTACACGCCCAGAAAAGCGAGGAGCAGCTCTTGCTTCAAGAAGGGACTGGAGCACCGTCACTCTCCTCCCCACAACCGCCGAGGCAGAGCTCCCGCCTGAGGCATTGGATCACGCCACGCCCATCCCTGCCTGAGAGGTGCCCTCCTCCCTTTTTTTTTCTTTTCTTTTTTTTCCTTTTTTGTTCTTTCTTTTTTTTTCTTTTTTTCGCTTTTTTACTCTTTCTTTTTTTCTTCTTCTTTCTCTTTTCTCTCTTTTTTCCCCAGAACACTGACCTGATTAACTCTGGTCGCCAGCTTGCTTAAACAATCATGAGTCCATTGTGTAAATGTAAATTCTACACCTACTGACATTTTCAGCTATTTC